>NW_027017277.1:0-167046 GCF_036013445.1 Caloenas nicobarica | reverse complement strand
AGGCTCTGTCGGGCTCTGTCGGGCTCTGTCGGGCTCTGTCGGGCTCTGTCGGGCCCTGTCGGGCCCTGTCGGGCTCTGTCGGGCCCTGTCAGGCTCTGTCGGGCTCTGTCGGGCCCTGTCGGGCCCTGTCGGGCTCTACTGGGCCCTGTCGGGCTCTGTCGGGCTCTGTCGGGCCCTGTCGGGCCCTGTCGGGCTGTGTCGGGCTCTGTCGGGCTGTGTCGGGCTCTGTCGGGCTGTGTCGGGCTCTACTGGGCTCTGTCGGGCTCTGTCGGGCTCTGTCGGGCTCTGTCGGGCTCTGTCGGGCTCTGTCGGGCTCTACTGGGCCCTGTCGGGCTCTGTCGGGCTCTGTCGGGCTCTGTCGGGCTCTGTCGGGCTCTGTCGGGCTCTACTGGGCCTGTCGGGCTCTGTCGGGCTCTGTCGGGCTCTGTCGGGCTCTACTGGGCCTGTCGGGCTCTGTCGGGCTCTGTCGGGCTCTGTCGGGCCCTGTCGGGCCCTGTCGGGCTCTGTCGGGCCCTGTCAGGCCCTGTCGGGCTCTGTCGGGCTCTGTCGGGCCCTGTCGGGCTCTGTCGGGCTCTACTCGGACCTGTCGGGCCCTGTCGGGCTCTGTCGGGCTCTGTCGGGCTCTGTCAGGCTCTACTGGGCTCTGTCGGGCCCTGTCGGGCCCTGTCGGGCTCTGTCGGGCCTGTCGGGCCCTGTCGGGCCCTCTCGGGCTCTGTCGGGCTCTGTCGGGCTCTACTGGGCTCTGTCGGGCTCTGTCGGGCTCTGTCGGGCTCTGTCGGGCTCTGTCGGGTTCTACTGGGCCCTGTCGGGCTCTGTCGGGCTCTGTCGGGCTCTACTGGGCCCTGTCGGGCTCTGTCGGGCTCTGTCGGGCTCTGTCGGGCTCTACTGGGCCCTGTCGGGCTCTGTCGGGCTCTACTGGGCCCTGTCGGGCTCTGTCGGGCCCTGTCGGGCCCTGTCGGGCCCTGTCGGGCTCTGTCAGGCTCTGTCGGGCTCTGTCGGGCTCTACTGGGCCCTGTCGGGCTCTGTCGGGCTCTGTCAGGCCCTGTCGGGCTCTGTCGGGCTCTGTCGGGCTCTACTGGGCTCTGTCGGGCTCTGTCGGGCTCTGTCGGGCTCTACTGGGCCCTGTCGGGCTCTGTCGGGCTCTGTCGGGCTCTGTCGGGCACTGTCGGGCTCTGTCAGGCTCTGTCGGGCCCTGTCGGGCCCTGTCGGGCCCTGTCGGGCTCTGTCGGGCTCTGTCGGGCTCTGTCGGGCTCTACTGCCCTCTGTCGGGCCCTGTCGGGCCCTGTCGGGCTCTGTCGGGCTCTGTCGGGCCCTGTCGGGCTCTGTCCGGCTCTGTCGGGCTCTACTGGGCTCTGTCGGGCTCTGTCGGGCTCTACTGGGCTCTGTCGGGCTCTGTCGGGCTCTGTCGGGCTCTGTCGGGCTCTGTCCGGCTCTGTCGGGCTATACTGGGCCCTGTCGGGCCCTGTCGGGCCCTGTCGGGCTCTGTCGGGCTCTGTCGGGCTCTGTCGGGCTCTGTCGGGCTCTACTGGGCTCTACTGGGCTCTGTCGGGCTCTGTCGGGCTCTACTGGGCCCTGTCGGGCCCTGTCGGGCCCTGACGGGCTCTGTCGGGCTCTACTGGGCTCTGTCGGGCTCTGTCGGGCCCTGTCGGGCTCTGTCGGGCTCTGTCGGGCTCTACTGGGCTCTGTCGGGCTCTGTCGGGCCCTGTCAGGCTCTGTCGGGCTCTGTCGGGCCCTGTCGGGCTCTGTCGGGCTCTGTCGGGCTCTTCTGGGCTCTGTCGGGCTCTGTCGGGCTCTGTCGGGCTCTGTCGGGCTCTGTCGGGCTCTACTGGGCCCTGTCGGGCTCTGTCGGGCTCTGTCGGGCCCTGTCGGGCTCTGTCGGGCCCTGTCGGGCCCTGTCGGGCCCTGTCGGGCTCTGTCGGGCGCTGTCGGGCTCTACTGGGCTCTGTCGGTCTCTACTGGTCTGTACTGGGCCCTGTCGGGCTCTGTCGGGCTCTGTCGGGCTCTACTGGGCTCTGTCGGGTTCTACTGGGCTCTGTCGGGCTCTGTCGGGCCCTGTCGGGCCCTGTCGGGCTCTGTCGGGCTCTGTCGGGCTCTGTCGGGCCCTGTCGGGCCCTGTCGGGCTCTGTCGGGCCCTGTCGGGCTCTGTCGGGCTCTGTCGGGCTCTGTCGGGCTCTGTCGGGCTCTACTCGGACCTGTCGGGCCCTGTCGGGCCCTGTCGGGCTCTGTCGGGCTCTGTCAGGCTCTACTGGGCTCTGTCGGGCCCTGTCGGGCCCTGTCGGGCCCTGTCGGGCTCTGTCGGGCTCTGTCGGGCCCTGTCGGGCCCTCTCGGGCTCTGTCGGGCTCTGTCGGGCTCTACTGGGTTCTGTCGGTCTCTGTCGGTCTCTGTCGGGCTCTGTCGGGCTCTGTCGGGCTCTGTCGGGCTCTGTCGGGCCCTGTCGGGCCCTGTCGGGCTCTGTCGGGCCCTGTCGGGCCCTGTCGGGCCCTGTCGGGCCCTGTCGGGCTCTGTCGGGCTCTGTCGGGCCCTGTCGGGCCCTGTCGGGCCCTGTCGGGCTCTGTCGGGCTCTACTGGGCTCTGTCGGGCTCTGTCGGGCTCTGTCGGGCCCTGTCGGGCTCTGTCGGGCTCTGTCGGGCCCTGTCGGGCTCTGTCGGGCTCTACTGGGCTCTGTCGGGCTCTGTCGGGCTCTACTGGGCCCTGTCGGGCTCTGTCGGGCCCTGTCGGGCCCTGTCGGGCTCTGTCGGGCTCTGTCGGGCTCTGTCGGGCTCTACTGGGCTCTGTCGGGTTCTACTGGGCTCTACTGGGCTCTGTCGGGCTCTGTCGAGCTCTGTCGGGCTCTGTCGGGCCCTGTCGGGCTCTGTCGGGCTCTGTCGGGCCCTGTCGGGCCCTGTCGGGCTCTACTGGGCTCTGTCGGGCCCTGTCAGGCTCTGTCGGGCTCTGTCGGGCTCTGTCGTGCTCTACTGGGCCCTGTCGGGCTCTGTCGGGCTCTGTCGGGCTCTGTCGTGCTCTACTGGGCCCTGTCGGGCTCTGTCGGGCTCTGTCGGGCCCTGTCAGGCTCTGTCGGGCTCTGTCGGGCTCTGTCGGGCTCTGTCGGGCTCTGTCGGGCCCTGTCGGGCCCTGTCGTGCTCTGTCGGGCTCTGTCGGGCTTTACTGGGCTCTGTCGGGCTCTGTCGGGCTCTGTCGGGCTCTACTGGCCCGTCGGGCCCTGTCGGGCCCTGTCGGGCTCTGTCGGGCCCTGTCGGGCCCTGTCGGGCTCTGTCGGGCTCTGTCGGGCTCTGTCGGGCTCTACTGGGCCCTGTCGGGCTCTGTCGGGCTCTGTCGGGCCCTGTCGGGCTCTGTCGGGCTCTGTCGGGCTCTGTCGGGCTCTGTCGGGCTCTACTGGGCCCTGTCGGGCTCTGTCGGGCTCTGTCGGGCCCTGTCAGGCCCTGTCGGGCTCTGTCGGGCCCTGTCGGGCCCTGTCGGGCCCTGTCGGGCCCTGTCGGGCTCTGTCGGGCTCTGTCGGGCTCTGTCGGGCCCTGTCGGGCCCTGTCGGGCTCTGTCGGGCTCTGTCGGGCTCTGTCGGGCTCTGTCGGGCTCTACTGCCCTCTGTCGGGCCCTGTCGGGCCCTGTCGGGCTCTGTCGGGCTCTGTCGGGCCCTGTCGGGCTCTGTCGGGCTCTGTCGGGCTCTACCTGGGCTCTGTCGGGCTCTGTCGGGCTCTACTGGGCCCTGTCGGGCCCTGTCGGGCCCTGTCGGGCTCTGTCGGGCTCTGTCGGGCCCTGTCGGGCTCTGTCGGGCTCTGTCGGGCTCTGTCGGGCTCTACTGGGCCCTGTCGGGCTCTGTCGGGCCCTGTCGGGCCCTGTCGGGCTCTGTCGGGCTCTGTCGAGCTCTGTCGGGCTCTGTCGGGCCCTGTCGGGCTCTGTCGGGCCCTGTCGGGACCTGTCGGGCCCTGTCGGGCCCTGTCGGGCTCTGTCGGGCTCTGTCGGGCCCTGTCGGGCTCTGTCGGGCTCTGTCGGGCTCTGTCGGGCTCTGTCGTGCTCTACTGGGCCCTGTCGGGCTCTGTCGGGCCCTGTCAGGCTCTGTCGGGCTCTGTCGGGCCCTGTCGGGCTCTGTCGGGCTCTACTGGGCCCTGTCGGGCTCTGTCGGGCTCTGTCGGGCCCTGTCGGGCCCTGTCGGGCCCTGTCGGGCCCTGTCGGGCTCTGTCGGGCTCTGTCGGGCTCTACTGGGCTCTGTCGGGCTCTGTCGGGCTCTGTCGGGCTCTGTCGGGCTCTACTGGGCCCTGTCGGGCTCTGTCGGGCTCTGTGGGGCCCTGTCGGGCCCTGTCGGGCCCTGTCGGGCCCTGTCGGGCTCTGTCGGGCCCTGTCGGGCCCTGTCGGGCTCTGTCGGGCCCTGTCGGGCCCTGTCGGGCTCTGTCGGGCTCTGTCGGGCTCTGTCGGGCTCTACTGGGCCCTCTCGGGCTCTGTCGGGCCCTGTCGGGCTCTGTCGGGCTCTGTCGGGCTCTGTCGGGCTCTGTCGGGCTCTACTGGGCCCTGTCGGGCTCTGTCGGGCTCTGTCGGGCCCTGTCAGGCCCTGTCGGGCTCTGTCCGGCTCTGTCGGGCTCTGTCGGGCTCTACTGGGCTCTACTGGGCTCTGTCGGGCTCTACTGGGCCCTGTCGGGCTCTGTCGGGCCCTGTCGGGCCCTGTCGGGCCCTGTCGGGCCTTGTCGGGCTCTGTCGGGCCCTGTCGGGCTCTGTCGGGCTCTGTCGGGCTCTACTGGGCTCTGTCGGGCTCTGTCGGGTTCTGTCGGGCCCTGTCGGGCCCTGTCGGGCCCTGTCGGGCTCTGTCGGGCCCTGTCGGGCTCTGTCGGGCTCTGTCGGGCCCTGTCGGGCCCTGTCGGTCTCTGTCGGGCTCTGTCGGGCTCTACTGGGCCCTGTCGGGCTCTGTCGGGCTCTGTCGGGCTCTGTCGGGCTCTACTGGGCCCTGTCGGGCTCTGTCGGGCTCTGTCGGGCCCTGTCGGGCCCTGTCGGGCTCTGTCAGGCTCTGTCGGGCTCTGTCGGGCTCTACTGGGCCATGTCGGGCTCTGTCGGGCTCTGTCGGGCCCTGTCGGGCTCTGTCGGGCTCTGTCGGGCTCTGTCGGGCTCTACTGGGCCCTGTCGGGCCCTGTCGGGCCCTGTCGGGCCCTGTCGGGCACTGTCGGGCACTGTCGGGCCCTGTCGGGCCCTGTCAGGCTCTGTCGGGCTCTGTCGGGCTCTGTCGGGCCCTGTCGGGCTCTGTCGGGCCCTGTCGGGCTCTGTCGGGCTCTGTCGGGCTCTGTCGGGCCCTGTCAGGCTCTGTCGGGCTCTGTCGGGCCCTGTCGGGCTCTGTCGGGCTCTACTGGGCCCTGTCGGGCTCTGTCGGGCTCTGTCGGGCCCTGTCGGGCCCTGTCGGGCTCTGTCGGGCTCTGTCGGGCTGTGTCGGGCTCTGTCGGGCTCTGTCGGGCTCTACTGGGCTCTACTGGGCTCTGTCGGGCTCTGTCGGGCTCTGTCGGGCTCTTTCGGGCTCTACTGGGCCCTGTCGGGCTCTGTCGGGCTCTGTCGGGCTCTGTCGGGCTCTGTCGGGCTCTGTCGGGCTCTACTGGGCCTGTCGGGCTCTGTCGGGCTCTGTCGGGCTCTACTGGGCTCTACTGGGCTCTGTCGGGCTCTGTCGGGTTCTGTCGTGCCCTGTCGGGCTCTGTCGGGCTCTACTGGGCCCTGTCGGGCTCTGTCGGGCTCTGTCGGGCCCTGTCGGGCCCTGTCGGGCTCTGTCAGGCTCTGTCGGGCTCTGTCGGGCTCTACTGGGCCCTGTCGGGCTCTGTCGGGCTCTGTCGGGCCCTGTCGGGCTCTGTCGGGCTCTGTCGGGCTCTACTGGGCCCTGTCGGGCTCTGTCGGGCTCTGTCGGGCTCTACTGGGCCCTGTCGGGCTCTGTCGGGCTCTGTCGGGCCCTGTCGGGCTCTGTCGGGCACTGTCGGGCCCTGTCGGGCCCTGTCAGGCTCTGTCGGGCTCTGTCGGGCTCTGTCGGGCTCTGTCGGGCCCTGTCGGGCTCTGTCGGGCCCTGTCGGGCTCTGTCGTGCTCTGTCGGGCTCTGTCGGGCCCTGTCGGGCCCTGTCGGGCCCTGTCGGGCTCTGTCGGGCTCTGTCGGGCCCTGTCGGGCTCTGTCGGGCTCTGTCGGGCTCTACTGGGCCCTGTCGGGCTCTGTCGGGCCCTGTCGGGCCCTGTCGGGCTCTGTCGGGCTCTGTCGGGCTCTACTGGGCCCTGTCGGGCTCTGTCGGGCTCTGTCGGGCCCTGTCAGGCCCTGTCGGGCTCTGTCGGGCCCTGTCGGGCCCTGTCGGGCCCTGTCGGGCTCTGTCGGGCCCTGTCGGGCCCTGTCGGGCTCTGTCAGGCTCTGACGGGCCCTGTCGGGCCCTGTCGGGCCCTGTCGGGCTCTGTCGGGCTCTGTCGGGCTCTGTCGGGCTCTACTGCCCTCTGTCGGGCCCTGTCGGGCCCTGTCGGGCTCTGTCGGGCTCTGTCGGGCCCTGTCGGGCTCTGTCCGGCTCTGTCGGGCTCTACTGGGCTCTGTCGGGCTCTGTCGGGCTCTACTGGGCCCTGTCGGGCTCTGTCGGGCCCTGTCGGGCTCTGTCGGGCTCTGTCGGGCCCTGTCGGGCTCTGTCGGGCTCTGTCGGGCTCTGTCGGGCTCTACTGGGCTCTGTCGGGTTCTACTGGGCTCTACTGGGCCCTGTCGGGCTCTGTCGGGCTCTGTCTGGCCCTGTCGGGCTCTGTCCGGCTCTGTCGGGCTCTACTGGGCTCTGTCGGGCTCTGTCGGGCTCTACTGGGCTCTGTCGGGCTCTACTGGGCTCTGTCGGGCTCTGTCGTGCTCTACTGGGCCCTGTCGGGCTCTGTCGGGCCCTGTCAGGCTCTGTCGGGCTCTGTCGGGCCCTGTCGGGCTCTGTCGGGCTCTACTGGGCCCTGTCGGGCTCTGTCGGGCTCTGTCGGGCTCTGTCGGGCCCTGTCGGGCCCTGTCGGGCCCTGTCGGGCCCTGTCGGGCTCTGTCGGGCTCTACTGGGCTCTGTCGGGCTCTGTCGGGCTCTGTCGGGCTCTGTCGGGCTCTACTGGGCCCTGTCGGGCTCTGTCGGGCTCTGTCGGGCCCTGTCGGGCCCTGTCGGGCTCTGTCGGGCCCTGTCGGGCCCTGTCGGGCTCTGTCGGGCTCTGTCGGGCTCTGTCGGGCTCTACTGGGCCCTGTCGGGCTCTGTCGGGCTCTGTCGGGCCCTGTCGGGCTCTGTCGGGCTCTGTCGGGCTCTGTCGGGCTCTGTCGGGCTCTACTGGGCCCTGTCGGGCTCTGTCGGGCTCTGTCGGGCCCTGTCAGGCCCTGTCGGGCTCTGTCCGGCTCTGTCGGGCTCTGTCGGGCTCTACTGGGCTCTACTGGGCTCTGTCGGGCTCTACTGGGCCCTGTCGGGCTCTGTCGGGCTCTGTCGGGCTCTGTCGGGCCCTGTCGGGCCCTGTCGGGCCTTGTCGGGCTCTGTCGGGCCCTGTCGGGCTCTGTCGGGCTCTGTCGGGCTCTACTGGGCTCTGTCGGGCTCTGTCGGGTTCTGTCGGGCCCTGTCGGGCCCTGTCGGGCTCTGTCGGGCCCTGTCGGGCTCTGTCGGGCTCTGTCGGGCTCTACTGGGCCCTGTCGGGCTCTGTCGGGCTCTGTCGGGCTCTGTCGGGCTCTGTCGGGCTCTGTCGGGCTCTACTGGGCCCTGTCGGGCTCTGTCGGGCTCTACTGGGCCCTGTCGGGCTCTGTCGGGCCCTGTCGGGCCCTGTCGGGCCCTGTCGGGCTCTGTCAGGCTCTGTCGGGCTCTGTCAGGCTCTACTGGGCCCTGTCGGGCTCTGTCGGGCTCTGTCAGGCCCTGTCGGGCTCTGTCGGGCTCTGTCGGGCTCTACTGGGCTCTGTCGGGCTCTGTCGGGCTCTGTCGGGCTCTACTGGGCCCTGTCGGGCTCTGTCGGGCTCTGTCGGGCTCTGTCGGGCACTGTCGGGCCCTGTCGGGCCCTGTCAGGCTCTGTCGGGCTCTGTCGGGCTCTGTCGGGCTCTGTCGGGCTCTGTCGGGCCCTGTCGGGCCCTGTCGGGCTCTGTCGGGCCCTGTCAGGCTCTGTCGGGCTCTGTCGGGCCCTGTCGGGCCCTGTCGGGCTCTACTGGGCCCTGTCGGGCTCTGTCGGGCTCTGTCGGGCCCTGTCGGGCCCTGTCGGGCTGTGTCGGGCTCTGTCGGGCTGTGTCGGGCTCTGTCGGGCTGTGTCGGGCTCTACTGGGCTCTGTCGGGCTCTGTCGGGCTCTGTCGGGCTCTGTCGGGCTCTGTCGGGCTCTGTCGGGCTCTACTGGGCCCTGTCGGGCTCTGTCGGGCTCTGTCGGGCTCTGTCGGGCTCTGTCGGGCTCTGTCGGGCTCTACTGGGCCTGTCGGGCTCTGTCGGGCTCTGTCGGGCTCTACTGGGCTCTACTGGGCTCTGTCGGGCTCTGTCGGGTTCTGTCGTGCCCTGTCGGGCTCTGTCGGGCTCTGTCGGGCTCTGTCGGGCCCTGTCGGGCCCTGTCGGGCCCTGTCGGGCTCTGTCGGGCTCTGTCGGGCCCTGTCGGGCTCTGTCGGGCTCTACTCGGACCTGTCGGGCCCTGTCGGGCTCTGTCGGGCTCTGTCGGGCTCTGTCAGGCTCTACTGGGCTCTGTCGGGCCCTGTCGGGCCCTGTCGGGCTCTGTCGGGCCCTGTCGGGCCCTGTCGGGCCCTCTCGGGCTCTGTCGGGCTCTGTCGGGCTCTACTGGGCTCTGTCGGGCTCTGTCGGGCTCTGTCGGGCTCTGTCGGGCTCTGTCGGGCTCTGTCGGGTTCTACTGGGCCCTGTCGGGCTCTGTCGGGCTCTGTCGGGCCCTGTCGGGCCCTGTCGGGCTCTGTCAGGCTCTGTCGGGCCCTGTCGGGCCCTGTCGGGCCCTGTCGGGCCCTGTCGGGCTCTGTCGGGCTCTACTGGGCTCTGTCGGGCTCTGTCGGGCTCTGTCGGGCCCTGTCGGGCTCTGTCGGGCTCTGTCGGGCCCTGTCGGGCTCTGTCGAGCTCTGTCGGGCTCTGTCGGGCTCTACTGGGCCCTGTCGGGCCCTGTCGGGCCCTGTCGGGCTCTGTCGGGCTCTGTCGGGCCCTGTCGGGCTCTGTCGGGCTCTGTCGGGCTCTGTCGGGCCCTGTCGGGCTCTGTCGGGCTCTGTCGGGCTCTACTGCGCTCTGTCGGGCTCTGTCGGGCTCTACTGGGCCCTGTCGGGCTCTGTCGGGCCCTGTCGGGCTCTGTCGGGCCCTGTCGGGCCCTGTCGGGCCCTGTCGGGCTCTGTCGGGCTCTGTCGGGCTCTGTCGGGCTCTGTCTGGCCCTGTCGGGCTCTGTCGGGCTCTACTGGGCCCTGTCGGGCTCTGTCGGGCTCTGTCGGGCTCTGTCGGGCTCTGTCGGGCTCTACTGGGCTCTGTCGGGCTCTGTCGGGCTCTACTGGGCCCTGTCGGGCCCTGTCGGGCTCTGTCGGGCTCTGTCGGGCCCTGTCGGGCTCTGTCGGGCTCTGTCGGGCTCTGTCGGGCTCTACTGGGCTCTGTCGGGTTCTACTGGGCCCTGTCGGGCCCTGTCGGGCTCTGTCGGGCCCTGTCGGGCTCTGTCGGGCCCTGTCAGGCCCTGTCGGGCTCTGTCGGGCCCTGTCGGGCCCTGTCGGGCTCTGTCGGGCTCTGTCGGGCTCTGTCGGGCTCTGTCGGGCCCTGTCAGGCTCTGTCGGGCTCTGTCGGGCCCTGTCGGTCTCTGTCGGGCTCTACTGGGCCCTGTCGGGCTCTGTCGGGCCCTGTCGGGCCCTGTCGGGCCCTGTCGGGCTCTGTCGGGCTCTGTCGGGCTCTACTGGGCTCTGTCGGGCTCTGTCGGGCTCTGTCGGGCTCTGTCGGGCTCTACTGGGCCCTGTCGGGCTCTGTGGGGCCCTGTCGGGCTCTGTCGGGCCCTGTCGGGCCCTGTCGGGCTCTGTCGGGCTCTGTCGGGCCCTGTCGGACTCTGTCGGGCTCTGTCGGGCTCTACTGGGCTCTGTCGGGCTCTACTGGGCTCTGTCGGGCCCTGTCGGGCTCTGTCGGGCTCTGTCGGGCTGTGTCGGGCTCTGTCGGGCTCTGTCGGGCTCTACTGGGCCTGTCGGGCCCTGTCGGGCTCTGTCGGGCTCTGTCGGGCCCTGTCGGGCCCTGTCGGGCCCTGTCGGGCTCTGTCGGGCTCTGTCGGGCTCTACTGGGCTCTGTCGGGTTCTACTGGGCTCTACTGGGCCCAGTCGGGCTCTGTCGAGCTCTGTCGGGCCCTGTCGGGCCCTGTCGGGCTCTGTCGGGCTCTGTCGGGCCCTGTCGGGCCCTGTCGGGCCCTGTCGGGCCCTGTCGGGCTCTGTCGGGCTCTGTCGGGCTCTGTCGTGCTCTACTGGGCCCTGTCGGGCTCTGTCGGGCTCTGTCGGGCCCTGTCGGGCTCTGTCGGGCTCTGTCGGGCCCTGTAGGGCTCTGTCGGGCTCTACTGGGCCCTGTCGGGCCCTGTCGGGCCCTGTCGGGCTCTGTCGGGCTCTGTCGGGCTCTACTGGGCTCTGTCGGGCTCTGTCGGGCTCTGTCGGGCTCTGTCGGGCTCTACTGGGCCCTGTCGGGCTCTGTGGGGCCCTGTCGGGCTCTGTCGGGCTCTGTCGGGCCCTGTCGGGCCCTGTCGGGCCCTGTCGGGCTCTGTCGGGCTCTGTCGGGCCCTGTCGGGCTCTGTCGGGCTCTGTCGGGCTCTGTCGGGCTCTACTGGGCCCTGTCGGGCTCTGTCGGGCCCTGTCGGGCCCTGTCGGGCTCTGTCGGGCTCTGTCGGGCTCTGTCGGGCTCTGTCGGGCTCTACTGGGCCCTGTCGGGCTCTGTCGGGCCCTGTCAGGCCCTGTCGGGCTCTGTCCGGCTCTGTCGGGCTCTGTCGGGCTCTACTGGGCTCTACTGGGCTCTGTCGGGCTCTACTGGGCCCTGTCGGGCTCTGTCGGGCCCTGTCGGGCCCTGTCGGGCCCTGTCGGGCCCTGTCGGGCTCTGTGGGGCCCTGTCGGGCTCTGTCGGGCTCTGTCGGGCTCTACTGGGCTCTGTCGGGCTCTGTCGGGTTCTGTCGGGCCCTGTCGGGCCCTGTCGGGCCCTGTCGGGCTCTGTCGGGCCCTGTCGGGCTCTGTCGGGCTCTGTCGGGCCCTGTCGGGCCCTGTCGGGCTCTGTCGGGCTCTGTCGGGCTCTGTCGGGCTCTACTGGGCCCTGTCGGGCTCTGTCGGGCTCTGTCGGGCTCTGTCGGGCTCTGTCGGGCTCTACTGGGCCCTGTCGGGCTCTGTCGGGCTCTGTCGGGCCCTGTCGGGCCCTGTCGGGCTCTGTCAGGCTCTGTCGGGCTCTGTCGGGCTCTACTGGGCCCTGTCGGGCTCTGTCGGGCTCTGTCGGGCCCTGTCGGGCTCTGTCGGGCTCTGTCGGGCTCTACTGGGCTCTGTTGGGCTCTGTCGGGCTCTGTCGGGCTCTACTGGGCCCTGTCGGGCTCTGTCGGGCTCTGTCGGGCCCTGTCGGGCTCTGTCGGGCACTGTCGGGCCCTGTCGGGCCCTGTCAGGCTCTGTCGGGCTCTGTCGGGCTCTACTGGGCCCTGTCGGGCTCTGTCGGGCCCTGTCGGGCCCTGTCGGGCTCTGTCGGGCTCTGTCGGGCTCTGTCGGGCCCTGTCGGGCCCTGTCAGGCTCTGTCGGGCTCTGTCGGGCCCTGTTGGGCTCTGTCGGGCTCTACTGGGCCCTGTCTTGCCCTGTCGGGCTCTGTCGGGCTCTGTCGGGCCCTGTCGGGCTCTGTCGGGCTCTGTCGGCCTGTGTCGGGCTCTGTCGGGCTCTGTCGGGCTCTACTGGGCTCTACTGGGCTCTGTCGGGCTCTGTCGGGCTCTGTCGGGCTCTGTCGGGCTCTACTGGGCTCTGTCGGGCTCTGTCGGGCTCTGTCGGGCTCTGTCGGGCTCTGTCGGGCTCTGTCGGGCTCTACTGGGCCTGTCGGGCCCTGTCGGGCTCTGTCGGGCTCTGTCGGGCTCTGTCGGGCTCTACTGGGCTCTACTGGGCTCTGTCGGGCTCTGTCGGGCTCTGTCGGGCTCTGTCGGGCTCTGTCGGGCTCTGTCGGGCTCTGTCGGGCCCTGTCGGGCCCTGTCGGGCTCTGTCGGGCTCTGTCGGGCCCTGTCGGGCTCTGTCGGGCTCTACTCGGACCTGTCGGGCCCTGTCGGGCTCTGTCGGGCTCTGTCGGGCTCTGTCAGGCTCTACTGGGCTCTGTCGGGCCCTGTCGGGCCCTGTCGGGCTCTGTCGGGCTCTGTCGGGCCCTGTCGGGCCCTCTCGGGCTCTGTCGGGCTCTGTCGGGCTCTGTCGGGCTCTACTGGGCTCTGTCGGGCTCTGTCGGGCTCTGTCGGGCTCTGTCGGGCTCTACTGGGCCCTGTCGGGCCCTGTCGGGCTCTGTCGGGCTCTGTCGGGCTCTGTCGGGCTCTGTCGGGCTCTGTCGGGCTCTACTGGGCCTGTCGGGCCCTGTCGGGCTCTGTCGGGCTCTGTCGGGCTCTGTCGGGCTCTACTGGGCCCTGTCGGGCTCTGTCGGGCTCTGTCGGGCCCTGTCGGGCCCTGTCGGGCCCTGTCGGGCCCTGTCGGGCTCTGTCGGGCTCTGTCGGGCTCTACTGGGCTCTGTCGGGCCCTGTCGGGCTCTGTCGGGCTCTGTCGGGCTCTACTGGGCCCTGTCGGGCTCTGTGGGGCCCTGTCGGGCTCTGTCGGGCTCTGTCGGGCTCTGTCGGGCCCTGTCGGGCTCTGTCGGGCCCTGTCGGGCCCTGTCGGGCTCTGTCGGGCTCTGTCGGGCCCTGTCGGGCTCTGTCGGGCTCTGTCGGGCTCTGTCGGGCTCTACTGGGCCCTGTCGGGCTCTGTCGGGCCCTGTCGGGCCCTGTCGGGCTCTGTCGGGCTCTGTCGGGCTCTGTCGGGTTCTGTCGGGCTCTACTGGGCCCTGTCGGGCTCTGTCGGGCCCTGTCAGGCCCTGTCGGGCTCTGTCCGGCTCTGTCGGGCTCTGTCGGGCTCTACTGGGCTCTGCTGGGCTCTGTCGGGCTCTACTGGGCCCTGTCGGGCCCTGTCGGGCCCTGTCGGGCTCTGTCGGGCTCTGTCGGGCTCTACTGGGCTCTGTCGGGCTCTGTCGGGTTCTGTCGGGCCCTGTCGGGCTCTGTCGGGCCCTGTCGGGCTCTGTCGGGCTCTGTCGGGCCCTGTCGGGCCCTGTCGGGCTCTGTCGGGCTCTGTCGGGCTCTACTGGGCCCTGTCGGGCTCTGTCGGGCTCTGTCGGGCTCTGTCGGGCTCTGTCGGGCTCTACTGGGCCCTGTCGGGCTCTGTCGGGCTCTGTCGGGCCCTGTCGGGCCCTGTCGGGCTCTGTCAGGCTCTGTCGGGCTCTGTCGGGCTCTACTGGGCCCTGTCGGGCCCTGTCGGGCTCTGTCGGGCTCTGTCGGGCTCTACTGGGCTCTGTCGGGCTCTGTCGGGCTCTGTCGGGCTCTGTCGGGCTCTGTCGGGCTCTACTGGGCCCTGTCGGGCTCTGTCGGGCCCTGTCGGGCCCTGTCGGGCTCTGTCGGGCACTGTCGGGCCCTGTCGGGCCCTGTCAGGCTCTGTCGGGCTCTGTCGGGCTCTGTCGGGCTCTGTCGGGCTCTGTCGGGCCCTGTCGGGCTCTGTCGGGCCCTGTCAGGCTCTGTCGGGCCCTGTCAGGCTCTGTCGGGCTCTGTCGGGCTCTGTCGGGCTCTACTGGGCCCTGTCTTGCCCTGTCGGGCTCTGTCGGGCCCTGTGGGGCCCTGTCGGGCTCTGTCGGGCTCTGTCGGGCTGTGTCGGGATCTGTCGGGCTCTGTCGGGCTCTACGGGGCTCTACTGGGCTCTGTCGGGCTCTGTCGGGCTCTGTCGGGCTCTACTGGGCCCTGTCGGGCTCTGTCGGGCTCTGTCGGGCTCTGTCGGGCTCTGTCGGGCTCTACTGGGCCTGTCGGGCCCTGTCGGGCCCTGTCGGGCTCTGTCGGGCTCTGTCGGGCTCTGTCGGGCTCTGTCGGGCTCTACTGGGCTCTACTGGGCTCTGTCGGGCTCTGTCGGGCTCTGTCGTGCCCTGTCGGGCTCTGTCGGGCTCTGTCGGGCCCTGTCGGGCCCTGTCGGGCTCTGTCGGGCTCTGTCGGGCCCTGTCGGGCTCTGTCGGGCTCTACTCGGACCTGTCGGGCCCTGTCGGGCTCTGTCGGGCTCTGTCGGGCTCTGTCAGGCTCTACTGGGCTCTGTCGGGCCCTGTCGGGCCCTGTCGGGCTCTGTCGGGCTCTGTCGGGCCCTGTCGGGCCCTCTCGGGCTCTGTCGGGCTCTGTCGGGCTCTACTGGGCTCTGTCGGGCTCTGTCGGGCTCTGTCGGGCTCTGTCGGGTTCTACTGGGCCCTGTCGGGCTCTGTCGGGCCCTGTCGGGCCCTGTCGGGCCCTGTCGGGCCCTGTCGGGCTCTGTCGGGCTCTGTCGGGCTCTACTGGGCTCTGTCGGGCTCTGTCGGGCTCTGTCGGGCCCTGTCGGGCCCTGTCGGGCCCTGTCGGGCCCTGTCGGGCTCTGTCGGGCTCTGTCGGGCTCTACTGGGCTCTGTCGGGCTCTGTCGGGCTCTACTGGGCCCTGTCGGGCTCTGTCGGGCCCTGTCGGGCTCTGTCGGGCTCTGTCGGGCCCTGTCGGGCTCTGTCGGGCCCTGTCGGGCTCTGTCGGGCTCTGTCGGGCTCTACTGCGCTCTGTCGGGCTCTGTCGGGCTCTACTGGGCCCTGTCGGGCCCTGTCGGGCCCTGTCGGGCTCTGTCGGGCCCTGTCGGGCCCTGTCGGGCCCTGTCGGGCTCTGTCGGGCTCTGTCGGGCTCTGTCGGGCTCTGTCGGGCTCTGTCGGGCCCTGTCGGGCTCTGTCGGGCTCTACTGGGCCCTGTCGGGCTCTGTCGGGCTCTGTCGGGCTCTGTCGGGCTCTGTCGGGCTCTACTGGGCTCTGTCGGGCTCTGTCGGGCTCTACTGGGCCCTGTCGGGCCCTGTCGGGCTCTGTCGGGCCCTGTCGGGCCCTGTCGGGCCCTGTCGGGCTCTGTCGGGCCCTGTCGGGCCCTGTCGGGCCCTGTCGGGCCCTGTCGGGCTCTGTCGGGCTCTGTCGGGCTCTGTCGGGCTCTGTCGGGCCCTGTCAGGCTCTGTCGGGCTCTGTCGGGCCCTGTCGGTCTCTGTCGGGCTCTACTGGGCCCTGTCGGGCTCTGTCGGGCTCTGTCGGGCCCTGTCGGGCCCTGTCGGGCCCTGTCGGGCTCTGTCGGGCTCTGTCGGGCTCTACTGGGCTCTGTCGGGCTCTGTCGGGCTCTGTCGGGCTCTGTCGGGCTCTACTGGGCCCTGTCGGGCTCTGTGGGGCCCTGTCGGGCTCTGTCGGGCTCTGTCGGGCCCTGTCGGGCCCTGTCGGGCCCTGTCGGGCTCTGTCGGGCTCTGTCGGGCCCTGTCGGACTCTGTCGGGCTCTGTCGGGCTCTACTGGGCCCTGTCTTGCCCTGTCGGGCTCTGTCGGGCCCTGTCGGGCCCTGTCGGGCTCTGTCGGGCTGTGTCGGGCTCTGTCGGGCTCTGTCGGGCTCTGTCGGCCTCTACTGGGCTCTACTGGGCTCTGTCGGGCTCTGTCGGGCTCTGTCGGGCTCTACTGGGCCCTGTCGGGCTCTGTCGGGCTCTGTCGGGCTCTGTCGGGCTCTGTCGGGCTCTGTCGGGCTCTGTCGGGCTCTACTGGGCCTGTCGGGCCCTGTCGGGCTCTGTCGGGCTCTGTCGGGCTCTGTCGGGCTCTACTGGGCTCTACTGGGCTCTGTCGGGCTCTGTCGGGCTCTGTCGGGCCCTGTCGGGCTCTGTCGGGCCCTGTCGGGCTCTGTCGGGCCCTGTCGGGCCCTGTCGGGCTCTGTCGGGCTCTGTCGGGCTCTGTCGGGCCCTGTCGGGCTCTGTCGGGCTCTGTCGGGCTCTACTGCGCTCTGTCGGGCTCTGTCGGGCTCTACTGGGCCCTGTCGGGCTCTGTCGGGCCCTGTCGGGCCCTGTCGGGCTCTGTCGGGCTCTGTCGGGCTCTGTCGGGCTCTGTCGGGCCCTGTCGGGCTCTGTCGGGCTCTACTGGGCCCTGTCGGGCTCTGTCGGGCTCTGTCGGGCTCTGTCGGGCTCTGTCGGGCTCTACTGGGCTCTGTCGGGCTCTGTCGGGCTCTACTGGGCCCTGTCGGGCCCTGTCGGGCTCTGTCGGGCTCTGTCGGGCTCTGTCGGGCCCTGTCGGGCTCTGTCGGGCTCTGTCGGGCTCTACTGGGCTCTGTCGGGTTCTACTGGGCTCTACTGGGCCCTGTCGGGCCCTGTCGGGCTCTGTCGGGCTCTGTCGGGCTCTGTCGGGCCCTGTCAGGCCCTGTCGGGCTCTGTCGGGCCCTGTCGGGCTCTGTCGGGCTCTGTCGGGCTCTGTCGGGCTCTGTCGGGCCCTGTCAGGCTCTGTCGGGCTCTGTCGGGCCCTGTCGGTCTCTGTCGGGCTCTACTGGGACCTGTCGGGCTCTGTCGGGCTCTGTCGGGCTCTGTCGGGCCCTGTCGGGCCCTGTCGGGCTCTGTCGGGCCCTGTCGGGCCCTGTCGGGCTCTGTCGGGCTCTGTCGGGCTCTACTGGGCTCTGTCGGGCTCTGTCGGGCTCTGTCGTGCTCTGTCGGGCTCTGTCGGGCTCTACTGGGCCCTGTCGGGCTCTGTGGGGCCCTGTCGGGCTCTGTGGGGCCCTGTCGGGCCCTGTCGGGCCCTGTCGGGCTCTGTCGGGCTCTGTCGGGCCCTGTCGGACTCTGTCGGGCTCTGTCGGGCTCTACTGGGCCCTGTCGGGCTCTGTCGGGCTCTGTCGGGCCCTGTCGGGCTCTGTCGGGCCCTGTCGGGCCCTGTCGGGCTCTGTCGGGCTCTACTGGGCCCTGTCGGGCCCTGTCAGGCCCTGTCGGGCTCTGTCCGGCTCTGTCGGGCTCTGTCGGGCTCTACTGGGCTCTACTGGGCTCTGTCGGGCTCTACTGGGCCCTGTCGGGCTCTGTCGGGCTCTGTCTGGCCCTGTCGGGCTCTATCGGGCCCTGTCGGGCCCTGTCGGGCCCTGTCGGGCCCTGTCGGGCTCTGTCGGGCTCTGTCGGGCTCTACTGGGCTCTGTCGGGCTCTACTGGGCTCTACTGGGCCCTGTCGGGCCCTGTCGGGCCCTGTCGGGCTCTGTCGGGCCCTGTCGGGCCCTGTCGGGCTCTGTCGGGCTCTGTCGGGCTCTACTGGGCCCTGTCGGGCTCTGTCGGGCTCTGTCGGGCTCTGTCGGGCTCTGTCGGGCTCTACTGGGCCCTGTCGGGCTCTGTCGGGCTCTGTCGGGCCCTGTCGGGCTCTGTCGGGCTCTGTCGGGCTCTACTGGGCCCTGTCGGGCTCTGTCGGGCCCTGTCGGGCCCTGTCGGGCTCTGTCGGGCTCTGTCGGGCTCTGTCGGGCTCTACTGGGCCTGTCGGGCTCTGTCGGGCTCTGTCGGGCTCTACTGGGCTCTACTGGGCTCTGTCGGGCTCTGTCGGGTTCTGTCGGGCCCTGTCGGGCTCTGTCGGGCTCTGTCGTGCCCTGTCGGGCCCTGTCGGGCTCTGTCGGGCTCTACTGGGCCCTGTCGGGCCCTGTCGGGCCCTGTCGGGCCCTGTCGGGCCCTGTCGGGCTCTGTCAGGCTCTGTCGGGCTCTGTCGGGCCCTGTCGGGCCCTGTCGGGCCCTGTCGGGCTCTGTCGGGCTCTGTCGGGCCCTGTCGGGCCCTGTCGGGCTCTGTCGGGCTCTGTCGGGCTCTGTCGGGCTCTACTGGGCTCTGTCGGGCTCTGTCGGGCCCTGTCGGGCCCTGTCGGGCTCTGTCGGGCTCTGTCGGGCCCTGTCGGGCTCTGTCGGGCTCTGTCGGGCTCTACTGGGCTCTGTCGGGCTCTGTCGGGCTCTGTCGGGCTCTGTCGGGTTCTGTCGGGCCCTGTCGGGCTCTGTCGGGCTCTGTCGTGCCCTGTCGGGCCCTGTCGGGCTCTGTCGGGCCCTGTCGGGCTCTGTCGGGCTCTGTCGGGCTCTGTCGGGCCCTGTCGGGCTCTGTCGGGCTCTACTCGGACCTGTCGGGCCCTGTCGGGCTCTGTCGGGCTCTGTCAGGCTCTACTGGGCCCTGTCGGGCCCTGTCGGGCCCTGTCGGGCTCTGTCGGGCTCTGTCGGGCCCTGTCGGGCCCTCTCGGGCTCTGTCGGGCTCTGTCGGGCTCTGTCGGGCTCTACTGGGCTCTGTCGGTCTCTGTCGGGCTCTGTCGGGCTCTGTCGGGCTCTGTCGGGCTCTACTGGGCCCTGTCGGGCTCTGTCGGGCCCTGTCGGGCCCTGTCGGGCTCTGTCGGGCCCTGTTCGGGCCCTGTCGGGCCCTGTCGGGCCCTGTCGGGCCCTGTCGGGCTCTGTCGGGCTCTGTCGGGCTCTGTCGGGCCCTGTCGGGCCCTGTCGGGCTCTGTCGGGCTCTGTCGGGCTCTGTCGGGCTCTACTGGGCTCTGTCGGGCCCTGTCGGGCTCTGTCGGGCCCTGTCGGGCTCTGTCGGGCCCTGTCGGGCCCTGTCGGGCCCTGTCGGGCTCTGTCGGGCTCTACTGGGCTCTGTCGGGCTCTACTGGGCCCTGTCGGGCCCTGTCGGGCTCTGTCGGGCCCTGTCGGGCTCTGTCGGGCTCTGTCGGGCTCTGTCGGGCTCTACTGGGCTCTGTCGGGTTCTACTGGGCTCTACTGGGCCCTGTCGGGCTCTGTCGGGCTCTGTCGGGCTCTGTCGGGCTCTGTCGGGCCCTGTCGGGCTCTGTCGGGCTCTGTCGGGCTCTACTGGGCTCTGTCGGGCTCTGTCGGGCTCTGTCGGGCTCTGTCGGGCTCTGTCCGGGCTCTGTCGGGCCCTGTCGGGCTCTGTCGGGCTCTGTCGGGCTCTGTCGGGCCCTGTCGGGCTCTGTCGGGCTCTGTCGGGCTCTGTCGGGCTCTGTCGGGCTCTACTCGGCTCTGTCGGGCTCTGTCGGGCTCTACTGGGCCCTGTCGGGCTCTGTCGGGCCCTGTCGGGCTCTGTCGGGCCCTGTCGGGCCCTGTCGGGCTCTGTCGGGCTCTGTCGGGCTCTGTCGGGCTCTGTCGGGCTCTGTCGGGCTCTACTGGGCCCTGTCGGGCTCTGTCGGGCTCTGTCGGGCCCTGTCGGGCCCTGTCGGGCTCTGTCGGGCTCTACTGGGCTCTGTCGGGCTCTGTCGGGCTCTACTGGGCCCTGTCGGGCTCTGTCGGGCCCTGTCGGGCTCTGTCGGGCTCTGTCGGGCCCTGTCGGGCTCTGTCAGGCTCTGTCGGGCTCTGTCGGGCTCTACTGGGCTCTGTCGGGTTCTACTGGGCTCTACTGGCCCTGTCGGGCTCTGTCGAGCTCTGTCGGGCCCTGTCGGGCCCCTGTCGGGCCCTGTCGGGCTCTGTCGGGCCCTGTCGGGCCCTGTCGGGCTCTGTCGGGCTCTGTCGGGCTCTGTCGTGCTCTACTGGGCCCTGTCGGGCCCTGTCGGGCTCTGTCGGGCTCTGTCGGGCCCTGTCAGGCTCTGTCGGGCTCTGTCGGGCCCTGTCGGTCTCTGTCGGGCTCTACTGGGCCCTGTCGGGCTCTGTCGGGCTCTGTCGGGCTCTGTCGGGCCCTGTCGGGCCCTGTCGGGCTCTGTCGGGCTCTGTCGGGCTCTACTGGGCTCTGTCGGGCTCTGTCGGGCTCTGTCGGGCTCTACTGGGCCCTGTCGGGCTCTGTGGGGCTCTGTGGGGCCCTGTCGGGCTCTGTCGGGCTCTGTCGGGCTCTGTCGGGCTCTGTCGGGCTCTGTCGGGCTCTACTGGGCCCTGTCGGGCCCTGTCGGGCCCTGTCGGGCTCTGTCGGGCTCTGTCGGGCCCTGTCGGGCTCTGTCGGGCTCTGTCGGGCTCTACTGGGCCCTGTCGGGCTCTGTCGGGCTCTGTCGGGCTCTGTCGGGCCCTGTCGGGCTCTGTCGGGCTCTGTCGGGCCCTGTCGGGCTCTGTCGGGCTCTACTGGGCCCTGTCGGGCCCTGTCAGGCCCTGTCGGGCTCTGTCCGGCTCTGTCGGGCTCTGTCGGGCTCTACTGGGCTCTACTGGGCTCTGTCGGGCTCTACTGGGACCTGTCGGGCCCTGTCTGGGCTCTGTCGGGCTCTGTCGGGCTCTGTCGGGCCCTGTTGGGCCCTGTCGGGCCCTGTCGGGCCCTGTCGGGCCCTGTCGGGCTCTGTCGGGCTCTGTCGGGCCCTGTCGGGCTCTGTCGGGCTCTGTCGGGCTCTGTCGGGCTCTACTGGGCTCTGTCGGGCTCTACTGGGCCCTGTCGGGCCCTGTCGGGCCCTGTCGGGCCCTGTCGGGCTCTGTCGGGCTCTGTCGGGCCCTGTCGGGCCCTGTCGGGCTCTGTCGGGCTCTACTGGGCCCTGTCGGGCTCTGTCGGGCCCTGTCGGGCTCTGTCGGGCTCTGTCGGGCTCTACTGGGCCCTGTCGGGCTCTGTCGGGCTCTGTCGGGCCCTGTCGGGCTCTGTCGGGCTCTGTCGGGCTCTGTCGGGCTCTGTCGGGCTCTGTCGGGCTCTGTCGGGCTCTACTGGGCTCTACTGGGCTCTGTCGGGCTCTGTCGGGTTCTGTCGGGCTCTGTCGGGCCCTGTCGGGCTCTGTCGGGCCCTGTCGGGCCCTGTCGGGCTCTGTCGGGCCCTGTCGGGCCCTGTCGGGCCCTGTCGGGCTCTGTCGGGCTCTGTCGGGCTCTTTCGGGCCCTGTCGGGCTCTGTCGGGCTCTACTCGGCCCTGTCGGGCCCTGTCGGGCCCTGTCGGGCTCTGTCGGGCTCTGTCAGGCTCTACTGGGCTCTGTCGGTCTCTGTCGGGCTCTGTCGGGCTCTGTCGGGCTCTACTGGGGCCCTGTCGGGCTCTGTCGGGCCCTGTCGGGCCCCTGTCGGGCCCTGTCGGGCTCTGTCAGGCTCTGTCGGCCCTGTCGGGCCCTGTCGGGCCCTGTCGGGCCTGTCGGGCTCTGTCGGGCCCTGTCGGGCCGTGTCGGGCCCTGTCGGGCCCTGTCGGGCTCTGTCGGGCTCTGTCGGGCTCTGTCGGGCTCTACTGGGCCCCTGTCGGGCTCTGTCGGGCTCTGTCGGGCCCTGTCGGGCTCTGTCGGGCTCTGTCGGGCCTGTCGGGCTCTGTCGGGCTCTACTGGGCTCTGTCGGGCTCTGTGGGCTCTACTGGGCCCTGTCGGGCCCTGTCGGGCCCTGTCGGGCCCTGTCGGGCTCTGTCGGGCTCTGTCGGGCTCTGTCGGGCTCTGTCGGGCTCTACTGGGCTCTGTCGGGTTCTACTGGGCTCTACTGGGCCCTGTCGGGCTCTGTCGAGCTCTGTCGGGCTCTGTCGGGCCTGTCGGGCTCTGTCGGGCTCTGTCGGGCCCTGTCGGGCCCTGTCGGGCTCTGTCAGGCCCTGTCAGGCTCTGTCGGGCTCTGTCGGGCCCTGTCGGGCTCTGTCGGGCTCTACTGGGCCCTGTCGGGCTCTGTCGGTCCCTGTCGGTCCCTGTCGGGCCCTGTCGGTCCCTGTCGGGCTCTGTCGGGCTCTGTCGGGCTCTACTGGGCTCTGTCGGGCTCTGTCGGGCTCTGTCGGGCTCTGTCGGGCTCTACTGGGCCCTGTCGGGCTCTGTCGGGCTCTGTGGGGCCCTGTCGGGCCCTGTCGGGCCCTGTCGGGCCCTGTCGGGCCCTGTCGGGCTCTGTCGGGCTCTGTCGGGCTCTGTCGGGCTCTACTGGGCTCTGTCGGGCTCTACTGGGCTCTACTGGGCCCTGTCGGGCCCTGTCGGGCCCTGTCGGGCTCTGTCGGGCTCTGTCGGGCCCTGTCGGGCCCTGTCGGGCTCTGTCGGGCTCTGTCGGGCTCTGTCGGGCTCTACTGGGCCCTGTCGGGCTCTGTCGGGCTCTGTCGGGCCCTGTCGGGCTCTGTCGGGCCCTGTCGGGCTCTGTCGGGGCTCTGTCGGGCTCTGTCGGGCTCTACTGGGCTCTGTCGGGCTCTGTCGGGCTCTGTCGGGCTCCTGTCGGGCTCTGTCGGGCTCTACTGGGCCCTGTCGGGCTCTGTCGGGCTCTGTCGGGCCCTGTCGGGCCCTGTCGGGCTCTGTCGGGCCCTGTCGGGCCCTGTCGGGCTCTGTCGGGCTCTGTCGGGCTCTGTCGGGCTCTACTGGGCTCTGTCGGGCTCTACTGGTCTCTACTGGGCCCTGTCGGGCTCTGTCGGGCTCTGACGGGCTCTGTCGGGCTCTACTAGGCTCTGTCGGGCCCTGTCGGGCTCTGTCGGGCTCTGTCGGGCTCTACTGGGCTCTGTCGGGCTCTGTCGGGCTCTGTCGGGCTCTTTCGGGCTCTACTGGGCCCTGTCGGGCCCTGTCGGGCTCTGTCGGGCTCTGTCGGGCTCTGTCGGGCTCAACTGGTCTCTGTCGGGTTCTGTCGGGCTCTGTCGGGCTCTGTCGGGCTCTGTCGGGCCCTGTCGGGCTCTGTCGGGCCCTGTCGGGCCCTGTCGGGCTCTGTCGAGCTCTATAGGGCTCTGTCGGGTTCTGTCGGGCCCTGTCGGGCTCTGTCGGGCCCTGTCGGGCTCTGTCGGGCTCTGTCGGGCTCTGTCGGGCTCTGTCGGGCTCTGTCGGGCTCTGTCGGGCTCTACTGGGCCCTGTCGGCTCTGTCGGGCTCTGTCGGGCTCTGTCGGGCTCTGTCGGGCCCTGTCAGGCTCTGTCGGGCTCTGTCGGGCTCTACTGGGCTCTGTCGGTCTCTGTCGGGCTCTGTCGGGCTCTGTCGGGCTCTGTCGGGCTCTACTGGGCCTGTCGGGCCCTGTCGGGCTCTGTCGGGCTCTGTCGGCTCTGTCGGGCTGTGTCGGGCTCTGTCGGGCTCTACTGGGCTCTACTGGGCTCTGTCGGGCTCTGTCGGGCTCTGTCGGGCTCTACTGGGCCCTGTCGGGCCCTGTCGGGCTTTGTCGGGCTCTGTCGGGCTCTGTCGGGCTCTACTGGGCCTGTCGGGCCCTGTCGGGCTCTGTCGGGCTCTGTCGGGCTCTGTCGGGCTCTACTGGGCTCTGTCGGGCTCTGTCGGGTTCTGTCGGGCTCTGTCGGGCTCTGTCGGCCCTGTCGGGCCTGTCGGGCCCTGTCGGGCCCTGTCGGGCCCTGTCGGGCTCTGTCGGGCTCTGTCGGGCTCTGTCGGGCTCTGTCGGGCTCTGTCGGGCTCTACTGGGCTCTGTCGGGTTCTACTGGGCTCTACTGGGCCCTGTCGGGCTCTGTCGAGCTCTGTCGGGCTCTGTCGGGCCCTGTCGGGCTCTGTCGGGCTCTGTCGGGCTCTGTCGGGCTCTACTGGGCCCTGTCGGGCTCTGTCGGGCCCTGTCGGGCCCTGTCGGGCTCTGTCGGGCACTGTCGGGCCCTGTCGGGCCCTGTCAGGCTCTGTCGGGCTCTGTCGGGCTCTGTCGGGCTCTGTCGGGCTCTGTCGGGCCCTGTCGGGCTCTGTCGGGCTCTGTCGGGCTCTGTCGGGCCCTGTCAGCTCTGTCGGGCCCTGTCAGGCTCTGTCGGGCTCTGTCGGGCTCTGTCGGGCTCTACTGGGCCCTGTCTTGCCCTGTCGGGCTCTGTCGGGCCCTGTGGGGCCCTGTCGGGCTCTGTCGGGCTCTGTCGGGCTGTGTCGGGATCTGTCGGGGCTCTGTCGGGCTCTACTGGGCTCTACTGGGCTCTGTCGGGCTCTGTCGGGCTCTGTCGGGCTCTACTGGGCCCTGTCTTGCCCTGTCGGGCTCTGTCGGGCCCTGTGGGGCCCTGTCGGGCTCTGTCGGGCTCTGTCGGGCTCTGTCGGGCTCTGTCGGGCTCTGTCGGGCTCTACTGGGCTCTGTCGGGTTCTACTGGGCTCTACTGGGCCCTGTCGGGCTCTGTCGAGCTCTGTCGGGCTCTGTCGGGCCCTGTCGGGCTCTGTCGGGCTCTGTCGGGCCCTGTCGGGCCCTGTCGGGCTCTGTCAGGCCCTGTCAGGCTCTGTCGGGCTCTGTCGGGCCCTGTCGGGCTCTGTCGGGCTCTACTGGGCCCTGTCGGGCTCTGTCGGGCCCTGTCGGTCCCTGTCGGGCCCTGTCGGTCCCTGTCGGGCTCTGTCGGGCTCTGTCGGGCTCTACTGGGCTCTGTCGGGCTCTGTCGGGCTCTGTCGGGCTCTGTCGGGCTCTACTGGGCCCTGTCGGGCTCTGTCGGGCTCTGTGGGGCCCTGTCGGGCCCTGTCGGGCCCTGTCGGGCCCTGTCGGGCCTGTCGGGGCTCTGTCGGGCTCTGTCGGGCTCTGTCGGGCTCTACTGGGCTCTGTCGGGCTCTACTGGGCTCTACTGGGCCCTGTCGGGCCCTGTCGGGCCCTGTCGGGCTCTGTCGGGCTCTGTCGGGCCCTGTCGGGCCCTGTCGGGCCTGTCGGGCTCTGTCGGGCTCTGTCGGGCTCTGTCGGGCTCTACTGGGCCCTGTCGGGCTCTGTCGGGCTCTGTCGGGCCCTGTCGGCTCTGTCGGGCCCTGTCGGGCTCTGTCGGGCTCTGTCGGGCTCTGTCGGGCTCTACTGGGCTCTGTCGGGCTCTGTCGGCTCTGTCGGTCTGTCGGGCTCTGTCGGGCTCTACTGGGCCCTGTCGGGCTCTGTCGGGCTCTGTCGGGCCCTGTCGGGCCCTGTCGGGCTCTGTTCGGGCCCTGTCGGGCCCTGTCGGGCTCTGTCGGGCTCTGTCGGGCTCTGTCGGGCTCTACTGGGCTCTGTCGGGCTCTACTGGTCTCTACTGGGGCCCTGTCGGGCTCTGTCGGGCTCTGACGGGCTCTGTCGGGCTCTACTAGGCTCTGTCGGGCCCTGTCGGCTCTGTCGGGCTCTGGTCGGGCTCTACTGGGCTCTGTCGGGCTCTGTCGGGCTCTGTCGGGCTCTGTCGGGCTCTGTCGGGCTCTTTCGGGCTCTACTGGGCCCTGTCGGGCCCTGTCGGGCTCTGTCGGGCTCTGTCGGGCTCTGTCGGGCTCAACTGGTCTCTGTCGGGTTTCTGTCGGGCTCTGTCGGGCTCTGTCGGGCTCTGTCGGGCCCTGTCGGGCTCTGTCGGGCCCTGTCGGGCCCTGTCGGGCTCTGTCGAGCTCTATAGGGCTCTGTCGGTTCTGTCGGGCCCTGTCGGGCTCTGTCGGGCCCTGTCGGCTCTGTCGGGCTCTGTCGGGCTCTGTCGGGCCTCTGTCGGGCTCTGTTGGGCTCTGTCGGGCTCTACTGGGCCCTGTCGGGCTCTGTCGGGCTCTGTCGGGCTCTGTCGGGCTCTGTCGGGCCCTGTCAGGCTCTGTCGGGCTCTGTCGGGCTCTACTGGGCTCTGTCGGTCTCTGTCGGGCTCTGTCGGGCTCTGTCGGGCTCTGTCGGGCTCTGTCGGGCTCTACTGGGCCTGTCGGGCCCTGTCGGGCTCTGTCGGGCTCTGTCGGGCTCTGTCGGGCTGTGTCGGGCTCTGTCGGGCTCTACTGGGCTCTACTGGGCTCTGTCGGGCTCTGTCGGGCTCTGTCGGGCTCTACTGGGCCCTGTCGGGCCCTGTCGGGCTTTGTCGGGCTCTGTCGGGCTCTGTCGGGCTCTACTGGGCCTGTCGGGCCCTGTCGGGCTCTGTCGGGCTCTGTCGGGCTCTGTCGGGCTCTACTGGGCTCTGTCGGGCTCTGTCGGGCTCTGTCGGGTTCTGTCGGGCTCTGTCGGGCTCTGTCGGGCCCTGTCGGGCCCTGTCGGGCCCTGTCGGGCCCTGTCGGGCTCTGTCGGGCTCTGTCGGGCTCTGTCGGGCTCTGTCGGGCTCTACTGGGCTCTGTCGGGTTCTACTGGGCTCTACTGGGCCCTGTCGGGCTCTGTCGAGCTCTGTCGGGCTCTGTCGGGCCCTGTCGGGCTCTGTCGGGCTCTGTCGGGCTCTGTCGGGCTCTACTGGGCCCTGTCGGGCTCTGTCGGGCCCTGTCGGGCCCTGTCGGGCTCTGTCGGGCACTGTCGGGCCCTGTCGGGCCCTGTCAGGCTCTGTCGGGCTCTGTCGGGCTCTGTCGGGCTCTGTCGGGCTCTGTCGGGCTCTGTCGGGCTCTGTCGGGCTCTGTCGGGCCCTGTCAGGCTCTGTCGGGCCCTGTCAGGCTCTGTCGGGCTCTGTCGGGCTCTGTCGGGCTCTACTGGGCCCTGTCTTGCCCTGTCGGGCTCTGTCGGGCCCTGTGGGGCCCTGTCGGGCTCTGTCGGGCTCTGTCGGGCTGTGTCGGGATCTGTCGGGCTCTGTCGGGCTCTACTGGGCTCTACTGGGCTCTGTCGGGCTCTGTCGGGCTCTGTCGGGCTCTACTGGGCCCTGTCGGGCTCTGTCGGGCTCTGTCGGGCTCTGTCGGGCTCTGTCGGGCTCTACTGGGCCTGTCGGGCCCTGTCGGGCCCTGTCGGGCTCTGTCGGGCTCTGTCGGGCTCTGTCGGGCTCTGTCGGGCTCTACTGGGCTCTACTGGGCTCTGTCGGGCTCTGTCGGGCTCTGTCGTGCCCTGTCGGGCTCTGTCGGGCCCTGTCGGGCCCTGTCGGGCCCTGTCGGGCTCTGTCGGGCTCTGTCGGGCCCTGTCGGGCTCTGTCGGGCTCTACTCGGACCTGTCGGGCCCTGTCGGGCTCTGTCGGGCTCTGTCGGGCTCTGTCAGGCTCTACTGGGCTCTGTCGGGCCCTGTCGGGCCCTGTCGGGCTCTGTCGGGCTCTGTCGGGCCCTGTCGGGCCCTCTCGGGCTCTGTCGGGCTCTGTCGGGCTCTACTGGGCTCTGTCGGGCTCTGTCGGGCTCTGTCGGGCTCTGTCGGGTTCTACTGGGCCCTGTCGGGCTCTGTCGGGCTCTGTCGGGCCCTGTCGGGCCCTGTCGGGCCCTGTCGGGCTCTGTCGGGCTCTGTCGGGCTCTACTGGGCTCTGTCGGGCTCTGTCGGGCTCTGTCGGGCCCTGTCGGGCCCTGTCGGGCCCTGTCGGGCCCTGTCGGGCTCTGTCGGGCTCTGTCGGGCTCTACTGGGCTCTGTCGGGCTCTGTCGGGCTCTACTGGGCCCTGTCGGGCTCTGTCGGGCCCTGTCGGGCTCTGTCGGGCTCTGTCGGGCCCTGTCGGGCTCTGTCGGGCCCTGTCGGGCTCTGTCGGGCTCTGTCGGGCTCTACTGCGCTCTGTCGGGCTCTGTCGGGCTCTACTGGGCCCTGTCGGGCTCTGTCGGGCCCTGTCGGGCTCTGTCGGGCCCTGTCGGGCCCTGTCGGGCCCTGTCGGACTCTGTCGGGCTCTGTCGGGCTCTGTCGGGCCCTGTCGGGCTCTGTCGGGCTCTACTGGGCCCTGTCGGGCTCTGTCGGGCTCTGTCGGGCTCTGTCGGGCTCTGTCGGGCTCTACTGGGCTCTGTCGGGCTCTGTCGGGCTCTACTGGGCCCTGTCGGGCCCTGTCGGGCTCTGTCGGGCTCTGTCGGGCCCTGTCGGGCCCTGTCGGGCTCTGTCGGGCCCTGTCGGGCCCTGTCGGGCCCTGTCGGGCCCTGTCGGGCTCTGTCGGGCTCTGTCGGGCTCTGTCGGGCTCTGTCGGGCCCTGTCAGGCTCTGTCGGGCTCTGTCGGGCCCTGTCGGTCTCTGTCGGGCTCTACTGGGCCCTGTCGGGCTCTGTCGGGCTCTGTCGGGCCCTGTCGGGCCCTGTCGGGCCCTGTCGGGCTCTGTCGGGCTCTGTCGGGCTCTACTGGGCTCTGTCGGGCTCTGTCGGGCTCTGTCGGGCTCTGTCGGGCTCTGTCGGGCTCTACTGGGCCCTGTCGGGCTCTGTGGGGCCCTGTCGGGCTCTGTCGGGCTCTGTCGGGCCCTGTCGGGCCCTGTCGGGCCCTGTCGGGCTCTGTCGGGCTCTGTCGGGCCCTGTCGGACTCTGTCGGGCTCTGTCGGGCTCTACTGGGCCCTGTCTTGCCCTGTCGGGCTCTGTCGGGCCCTGTCGGTCCCTGTCGGGCTCTGTCGGGCTGTGTCGGGCTCTGTCGGGCTCTGTCGGGCTCTGTCGGGCTCTACTGGGCTCTACTGGGCTCTGTCGGGCTCTGTCGGGCTCTGTCGGGCTCTACTGGGCCCTGTCGGGCTCTGTCGGGCTCTGTCGGGCTCTGTCGGGCTCTGTCGGGCTCTGTCGGGCTCTGTCGGGCTCTACTGGGCCTGTCGGGCCCTGTCGGGCTCTGTCGGGCTCTGTCGGGCTCTGTCGGGCTCTACTGGGCTCTACTGGGCTCTGTCGGGCTCTGTCGGGCTCTGTCGGGCCCTGTCGGGCTCTGTCGGGCCCTGTCGGGCTCTGTCGGGCCCTGTCGGGCCCTGTCGGGCTCTGTCGGGCTCTGTCGGGCTCTGTCGGGCCCTGTCGGGCTCTGTCGGGCTCTGTCGGGCTCTACTGCGCTCTGTCGGGCTCTGTCGGGCTCTACTGGGCCCTGTCGGGCTCTGTCGGGCCCTGTCGGGCCCTGTCGGGCTCTGTCGGGCTCTGTCGGGCTCTGTCGGGCTCTGTCGGGCCCTGTCGGGCTCTGTCGGGCTCTACTGGGCCCTGTCGGGCTCTGTCGGGCTCTGTCGGGCTCTGTCGGGCTCTACTGGGCTCTGTCGGGCTCTGTCGGGCTCTACTGGGCCCTGTCGGGCCCTGTCGGGCTCTGTCGGGCTCTGTCGGGCTCTGTCGGGCCCTGTCGGGCTCTGTCGGGCTCTGTCGGGCTCTACTGGGCTCTGTCGGGTTCTACTGGGTTCTACTGGGCCCTGTCGGGCCCTGTCGGGCTCTGTCGGGCTCTGTCGGGCTCTGTCGGGCCCTGTCAGGCCCTGTCGGGCTCTGTCGGGCCCTGTCGGGCTCTGTCGGGCTCTGTCGGGCTCTGTCGGGCTCTGTCGGGCCCTGTCAGGCTCTGTCGGGCTCTGTCGGGCCCTGTCGGTCTCTGTCGGGCTCTGTCGGGCTCTGTCGGGCTCTGTCGGGCTCTGTCGGGCTCTGTCGGGCCCTGTCGGGCCCTGTCGGGCTCTGTCGGGCTCTGTCGGGCTCTACTGGGCTCTGTCGGGCTCTGTCGGGCTCTGTCGTGCTCTGTCGGGCTCTGTCGGGCTCTACTGGGCCCTGTCGGGCTCTGTGGGGCCCTGTCGGGCTCTGTGGGGCCCTGTCGGGCCCTGTCGGGCCCTGTCGGGCTCTGTCGGGCTCTGTCGGGCCCTGTCGGACTCTGTCGGGCTCTGTCGGGCTCTACTGGGCCCTGTCGGGCTCTGTCGGGCTCTGTCGGGCCCTGTCGGGCTCTGTCGGGCCCTGTCGGGCCCTGTCGGGCTCTGTCGGGCTCTACTGGGCCCTGTCGGGCCCTGTCAGGCCCTGTCGGGCTCTGTCCGGCTCTGTCGGGCTCTGTCGGGCTCTACTGGGCTCTACTGGGCTCTGTCGGGCTCTACTGGGCCCTGTCGGGCTCTGTCGGGCTCTGTCTGGCCCTGTCGGGCTCTATCGGGCCCTGTCGGGCCCTGTCGGGCCCTGTCGGGCCCTGTCGGGCTCTGTCGGGCTCTGTCGGGCTCTACTGGGCTCTGTCGGGCTCTACTGGGCTCTACTGGGCCCTGTCGGGCCCTGTCGGGCCCTGTCGGGCCCTGTCGGGCCCTGTCGGGCCCTGTCGGGCTCTGTCGGGCTCTGTCGGGCTCTACTGGGCCCTGTCGGGCTCTGTCGGGCTCTGTCGGGCTCTGTCGGGCTCTGTCGGGCTCTACTGGGCCCTGTCGGGCTCTGTCGGGCTCTGTCGGGCCCTGTCGGGCTCTGTCGGCTCTGTCGGGCTCTACTGGGCCCTGTCGGGCTCTGTCGGGCCCTGTCGGGCCCTGTCGGGCTCTGTCGGGCTCTGTCGGGCTCTGTCGGGCTCTACTGGGCCTGTCGGGCTCTGTCGGGCTCTGTCGGGCTCTACTGGGCTCTACTGGGCTCTGTCGGGCTCTGTCGGGTTCTGTCGGGCCCTGTCGGGCTCTGTCGGGCTCTGTCGTGCCCTGTCGGCCCTGTCGGGCTCTGTCGGGCTCTACTGGGCCCTGTCGGGCTCTGTCGGGCCCTGTCGGGCCCTGTCGGGCCCTGTCGGGCTCTGTCAGGCTCTGTCGGGCTCTGTCGGGCCCTGTCGGGCCCTGTCGGGCCCTGTCGGGCTCTGTCGGGCTCTGTCGGGCCCTGTCGGGCCCTGTCGGGCTCTGTCGGGCTCTGTCGGGCTCTGTCGGGCTCTACTGGGCTCTGTCGGGCTCTGTCGGGCCCTGTCGGGCCCTGTCGGGCTCTGTCGGGCTCTGTCGGGCCCTGTCGGGCTCTGTCGGGCTCTGTCGGGCTCTACTGGGCTCTGTCGGGCTCTGTCGGGCTCTGTCGGGCTCTGTCGGGTTCTGTCGGGCCCTGTCGGGCTCTGTCGGGCTCTGTCGTGCCCTGTCGGGCCCTGTCGGGCTCTGTCGGGCCCTGTCGGGCTCTGTCGGGCTCTGTCGGGCTCTGTCGGGCCCTGTCGGGCTCTGTCGGGCTCTACTCGGACCTGTCGGGCCCTGTCGGGCTCTGTCGGGCTCTGTCAGGCTCTACTGGGCCCTGTCGGGCCCTGTCGGGCCCTGTCGGGCTCTGTCGGGCTCTGTCGGGCCCTGTCGGGCCCTCTCGGGCTCTGTCGGGCTCTGTCGGGCTCTGTCGGGCTCTACTGGGCTCTGTCGGTCTCTGTCGGGCTCTGTCGGGCTCTGTCGGGCTCTGTCGGGCTCTACTGGGCCCTGTCGGGCTCTGTCGGGCCCTGTCGGGCCCTGTCGGGCTCTGTCGGGCTCTGTCGGGCCCTGTCGGGCCCTGTCGGGCCCTGTCGGGCCCTGTCGGGCCCTGTCGGGCCCTGTCGGGCCCTGTCGGGCCCTGTCGGGCTCTGTCGGGCTCTGTCGGGCTCTATCGGGCCCTGTCGGGCCCTGTCGGGCTCTGTCGGGCTCTGTCGGGCTCTGTCGGGCTCTACTGGGCTCTGTCGGGCCCTGTCGGGCTCTGTCGGGCCCTGTCGGGCCCTGTCGGGCCCTGCCGGGCTCTGTCGGGCTCTACTGGGCTCTGTCGGGCTCTACTGGGCCCTGTCGGGCCCTGTCGGGCTCTGTCGGGCCCTGTCGGGCTCTGTCGGGCTCTGTCGGGCTCTGTCGGGCTCTACTGGGCTCTGTCGGGTTCTACTGGGCTCTACTGGGCCCTGTCGGGCTCTGTCGGGCTCTGTCGGGCTCTGTTCGGCCCTGTCGGGCCCTGTCGGGCTCTGTCGGGCTCTGTCGGGCTCTACTGGGCTCTGTCGGGCTCTGTCGGGCTCTGTCGGGCTCTGTCGGGCCCTGTCGGGCTCTGTCGGGCTCTGTCGGGCCCTGTCGGGCCCTGTCGGGCTCTGTCGGGCTCTGTCGGGCTCTGTCGGGCTCTGTCGGGCTCTACTCGGCTCTGTCGGGCTCTGTCGGGCTCTACTGGGCCCTGTCGGGCTCTGTCGGGCCCTGTCGGGCTCTGTCGGGCCCTGTCGGGCCCTGTCGGGCTCTGTCGGGCTCTGTCGGGCTCTGTCGGGCTCTGTCGGGCTCTGTCGGGCTCTGTCGGGCTCTGTCGGGCTCTACTGGGCCCTGTCGGGCTCTGTCGGGCTCTGTCGGGCCCTGTCGGGCCCTGTCGGGCTCTGTCGGGCTCTACTGGGCTCTGTCGGGCTCTGTCGGGCTCTACTGGGCCCTGTCGGGCTCTGTCGGGCCCTGTCGGGCTCTGTCGGGCTCTGTCGGGCCCTGTCGGGCTCTGTCAGGCTCTGTCGGGCTCTGTCGGGCTCTACTGGGCTCTGTCGGGTTCTACTGGGCTCTACTGGGCCCTGTCGGGCTCTGTCGAGCTCTGTCGGGCCCTGTCGGGCCCTGTCGGGCCCTGTCGGGCTCTGTCGGGCCCTGTCGGGCCCTGTCGGGCTCTGTCGGGCTCTGTCGGGCTCTGTCGTGCTCTACTGGGCCCTGTCGGGCCCTGTCGGGCTCTGTCGGGCTCTGTCGGGCCCTGTCAGGCTCTGTCGGGCTCTGTCGGGCCCTGTCGGTCTCTGTCGGGCTCTACTGGGCCCTGTCGGGCTCTGTCGGGCTCTGTCGGGCTCTGTCGGGCCCTGTCGGGCCCTGTCGGGCTCTGTCGGGCTCTGTCGGGCTCTACTGGGCTCTGTCGGGCTCTGTCGGGCTCTGTCGGGCTCTACTGGGCCCTGTCGGGCTCTGTGGGGCTCTGTGGGGCCCTGTCGGGCTCTGTCGGGCTCTGTCGGGCTCTGTCGGGCTCTGTCGGGCTCTGTCGGGCTCTACTGGGCCCTGTCGGGCCCTGTCGGGCCCTGTCGGGCTCTGTCGGGCTCTGTCGGGCCCTGTCGGGCTCTGTCGGGCTCTGTCGGGCTCTACTGGGCCCTGTCGGGCTCTGTCGGGCTCTGTCGGGCTCTGTCGGGCCCTGTCGGGCTCTGTCGGGCTCTGTCGGGCCCTGTCGGGCTCTGTCGGGCTCTACTGGGCCCTGTCGGGCCCTGTCAGGCCCTGTCGGGCTCTGTCCGGCTCTGTCGGGCTCTGTCGGGCTCTACTGGGCTCTACTGGGCTCTGTCGGGCTCTACTGGGACCTGTCGGGCCCTGTCGGGCTCTGTCGGGCTCTGTCGGGCTCTGTCGGGCCCTGTCGGGCCCTGTCGGGCCCTGTCGGGCCCTGACGGGCCCTGTCGGGCTCTGTCGGGCTCTGTCGGGCCCTGTCGGGCTCTGTCGGGCTCTGTCGGGCTCTGTCGGGCTCTACTGGGCTCTGTCGGGCTCTACTGGGCCCTGTCGGGCCCTGTCGGGCCCTGTCGGGCCCTGTCGGGCTCTGTCGGGCTCTGTCGGGCCCTGTCGGGCCCTGTCGGGCTCTGTCGGGCTCTACTGGGCCCTGTCGGGCTCTGTCGGGCCCTGTCGGGCTCTGTCGGGCTCTGTCGGGCTCTACTGGGCCCTGTCGGGCTCTGTCGGGCTCTGTCGGGCCCTGTCGGGCTCTGTCGGGCTCTGTCGGGCTCTGTCGGGCTCTGTCGGGCTCTGTCGGGCTCTGTCGGGCTCTACTGGGCTCTACTGGGCTCTGTCGGGCTCTGTCGGGTTCTGTCGGGCTCTGTCGGGCCCTGTCGGGCTCTGTCGGGCCCTGTCGGGCCCTGTCGGGCTCTGTCGGGCCCTGTCGGGCCCTGTCGGGCCCTGTCGGGCTCTGTCGGGCTCTGTCGGGCTCTTTCGGGCCCTGTCGGGCTCTGTCGGGCTCTACTCGGCCCTGTCGGGCCCTGTCGGGCCCTGTCGGGCTCTGTCGGGCTCTGTCAGGCTCTACTGGGCTCTGTCGGTCTCTGTCGGGCTCTGTCGGGCTCTGTCGGGCTCTACTGGGCCCTGTCGGGCTCTGTCGGGCTCTGTCGGGCCCTGTCGGGCCCTGTCGGGCTCTGTCAGGCTCTGTCGGGCCCTGTCGGGCCCTGTCGGGCCCTGTCGGGCTCTGTCGGGCCCTGTCGGGCCGTGTCGGGCCCTGTCGGGCCCTGTCGGGCTCTGTCGGGCTCTGTCGGGCTCTGTCGGGCTCTACTGGGCCCTGTCGGGCTCTGTCGGGCTCTGTCGGGCCCTGTCGGGCTCTGTCGGGCTCTGTCGGGCTCTACTGGGCTCTGTCGGGCTCTGTCGGGCTCTACTGGGCCCTGTCGGGCCCTGTCGGGCCCTGTCGGGCTCTGTCGGGCTCTGTCGGGCTCTGTCGGGCTCTGTCGGGCTCTGTCGGGCTCTACTGGGCTCTGTCGGGTTCTACTGGGCTCTACTGGGCCCTGTCGGGCTCTGTCGAGCTCTGTCGGGCTCTGTCGGGCCCTGTCGGGCTCTGTCGGGCTCTGTCGGGCCCTGTCGGGCCCTGTCGGGCTCTGTCAGGCCCTGTCAGGCTCTGTCGGGCTCTGTCGGGCCCTGTCGGGCTCTGTCGGGCTCTACTGGGCCCTGTCGGGCTCTGTCGGGCCCTGTCGGTCCCTGTCGGGCCCTGTCGGTCCCTGTTGGGCTCTGTCGGGCTCTGTCGGGCTCTACTGGGCTCTGTCGGGCTCTGTCGGGCTCTGTCGGGCTCTGTCGGGCTCTACTGGGCCCTGTCGGGCTCTGTCGGGCTCTGTGGGGCCCTGTCGGGCCCTGTCGGGCCCTGTCGGGCCCTGTCGGGCCCTGTCGGGCTCTGTCGGGCTCTGTCGGGCTCTGTCGGGCTCTACTGGGCTCTGTCGGGCTCTACTGGGCTCTACTGGGCCCTGTCGGGCCCTGTCGGGCCCTGTCGGGCTCTGTCGGGCTCTGTTGGGCCCTGTCGGGCCCTGTCGGGCTCTGTCGGGCTCTGTCGGGCTCTGTCGGGCTCTACTGGGCCCTGTCGGGCTCTGTCGGGCTCTGTCGGGCCCTGTCGGGCTCTGTCGGGCCCTGTCGGGCTCTGTCGGGCTCTGTCGGGCTCTGTCGGGCTCTACTGGGCTCTGTCGGGCTCTGTCGGGCTCTGTCGGGCTCTGTCGGGCTCTACTGGGCCCTGTCGGGCTCTGTCGGGCTCTGTCGGGCCCTGTCGGGCCCTGTCGGGCTCTGTCGGGCCCTGTCGGGCCCTGTCGGGCTCTGTCGGGCTCTGTCGGGCTCTGTCGGGCTCTACTGGGCTCTGTCGGGCTCTACTGGTCTCTACTGGGCCCTGTCGGGCTCTGTCGGGCTCTGACGGGCTCTGTCGGGCTCTACTAGGCTCTGTCGGGCCCTGTCGGGCTCTGTCGGGCTCTGTCGGGCTCTACTGGGCTCTGTCGGGCTCTGTCGGGCTCTGTCGGGCTCTGTCGGGCTCTTTCGGGCTCTACTGGGCCCTGTCGGGCCCTGTCGGGCTCTGTCGGGCTCTGTCGGGCTCTGTCGGGCTCAACTGGTCTCTGTCGGGTTCTGTCGGGCTCTGTCGGGCTCTGTCGGGCTCTGTCGGGCCCTGTCGGGCTCTGTCGGGCCCTGTCGGGCCCTGTCGGGCTCTGTCGAGCTCTATAGGGCTCTGTCGGGTTCTGTCGGGCCCTGTCGGGCCCTGTCGGGCCCTGTCGGGCTCTGTCGGGCTCTGTCGGGCTCTGTCGGGCTCTGTCGGGCTCTGTCGGGCTCTGTCGGGCTCTACTGGGCCCTGTCGGGCTCTGTCGGGCTCTGTCGGGCTCTGTCGGGCTCTGTCGGGCCCTGTCAGGCTCTGTCGGGCTCTGTCGGGCTCTACTGGGCTCTGTCGGTCTCTGTCGGGCTCTGTCGGGCTCTGTCGGGCTCTGTCGGGCTCTGTCGGGCTCTACTGGGCCTGTCGGGCCCTGTCGGGCTCTGTCGGGCTCTGTCGGGCTCTGTCGGGCTGTGTCGGGCTCTGTCGGGCTCTACTGGGCTCTACTGGGCTCTGTCGGGCTCTGTCGGGCTCTGTCGGGCTCTACTGGGCCCTGTCGGGCCCTGTCGGGCTTTGTCGGGCTCTGTCGGGCTCTGTCGGGCTCTACTGGGCCTGTCGGGCCCTGTCGGGCTCTGTCGGGCTCTGTCGGGCTCTGTCGGGCTCTACTGGGCTCTGTCGGGCTCTGTCGGGCTCTGTCGGGTTCTGTCGGGCTCTGTCGGGCCCTGTCGGGCCCTGTCGGGCCCTGTCGGGCCCTGTCGGGCTCTGTCGGGCTCTGTCGGGCTCTGTCGGGCTCTGTCGGGCTCTGTCGGGCTCTACTGGGCTCTGTCGGGTTCTACTGGGCTCTACTGGGCCCTGTCGGGCTCTGTCGAGCTCTGTCGGGCTCTGTCGGGCCCTGTCGGGCTCTGTCGGGCTCTGTCGGGCTCTACTGCGCTCTGTCGGGCTCTGTCGGGCTCTACTGGGCCCTGTCGGGCTCTGTCGGGCCCTGTCGGGCCCTGTCGGGCTCTGTCGGGCTCTGTCGGGCTCTGTCGGGCTCTGTCGGGCCCTGTCGGGCTCTGTCGGGCTCTACTGGGCCCTGTCGGGCTCTGTCGGGCTCTGTCGGGCTCTGTCGGGCTCTGTCGGGCTCTACTGGGCTCTGTCGGGCTCTGTCGGGCTCTACTGGGCCCTGTCGGGCCCTGTCGGGCTCTGTCGGGCTCTGTCGGGCTCTGTCGGGCCCTGTCGGGCTCTGTCGGGCTCTGTCGGGCTCTACTGGGCTCTGTCGGGTTCTACTGGGCTCTACTGGGCCCTGTCGGGCCCTGTCGGGCTCTGTCGGGCTCTGTCGGGCTCTGTCGGGCCCTGTCAGGCCCTGTCGGGCTCTGTCGGGCCCTGTCGGGCTCTGTCGGGCTCTGTCGGGCTCTGTCGGGCTCTGTCGGGCCCTGTCAGGCTCTGTCGGGCTCTGTCGGGCCCTGTCGGTCTCTGTCGGGCTCTACTGGGACCTGTCGGGCTCTGTCGGGCTCTGTCGGGCTCTGTCGGGCCCTGTCGGGCCCTGTCGGGCTCTGTCGGGCTCTGTCGGGCTCTACTGGGCTCTGTCGGGCTCTGTCGGGCTCTGTCGTGCTCTGTCGGGCTCTGTCGGGCTCTACTGGGCCCTGTCGGGCTCTGTGGGGCCCTGTCGGGCTCTGTGGGGCCCTGTCGGGCCCTGTCGGGCCCTGTCGGGCTCTGTCGGGCTCTGTCGGGCCCTGTCGGACTCTGTCGGACTCTGTCGGGCTCTGTCGGGCTCTACTGGGCCCTGTCGGGCTCTGTCGGGCTCTGTCGGGCCCTGTCGGGCCCTGTCGGGCCCTGTCGGGCCCTGTCGGGCTCTGTCGGGCTCTACTGGGCCCTGTCGGGCCCTGTCAGGCCCTGTCGGGCTCTGTCCGGCTCTGTCGGGCTCTGTCGGGCTCTACTGGGCTCTACTGGGCTCTGTCGGGCTCTACTGGGCCCTGTCGGGCTCTGTCGGGCTCTGTCGGGCCCTGTCGGGCTCTATCGGGCCCTGTCGGGCCCTGTCGGGCCCTGTCGGGCCCTGTCGGGCTCTGTCGGGCTCTGTCGGGCTCTACTGGGCTCTGTCGGGCTCTACTGGGCTCTACTGGGCCCTGTTGGGCCCTGTCGGGCCCTGTCGGGCTCTGTCGGGCTCTGTCGGGCTCTGTCGGGCTCTACTGGGCCCTGTCGGGCTCTGTCGGGCTCTGTCGGGCTCTGTCGGGCTCTGTCGGGCTCTACTGGGCCCTGTCGGGCTCTGTCGGGCTCTGTCGGGCCCTGTCGGGCTCTGTCGGGCTCTGTCGGGCTCTACTGGGCCCTGTCGGGCTCTGTCGGGCCCTGTCGGGCCCTGTCGGGCTCTGTCGGGCTCTGTCGGGCTCTGTCGGGCTCTACTGGGCCTGTCGGGCTCTGTCGGGCTCTGTCGGGCTCTACTGGGCTCTACTGGGCTCTGTCGGGCTCTGTCGGGTTCTGTCGGGCCCTGTCGGGCTCTGTCGGGCTCTGTCGTGCCCTGTCGGGCCCTGTCGGGCTCTGTCGGGCTCTACTGGGCCCTGTCGGGCTCTGTCGGGCCCTGTCGGGCCCTTTCGGGCCCTGTCGGGCTCTGTCAGGCTCTGTCGGGCTCTGTCGGGCCCTGTCGGGCCCTGTCGGGCCCTGTCGGGCTCTGTCGGGCTCTGTCGGGCCCTGTCGGGCCCTGTCGGGCTCTGTCGGGCTCTGTCGGGCTCTGTCGGGCTCTACTGGGCTCTGTCGGGCCCTGTCGGGCCCTGTCGGGCCCTGTCGGGCTCTGTCGGGCTCTGTCGGGCCCTGTCGGGCTCTGTCGGGCTCTGTCGGGCTCTACTGGGCTCTGTCGGGCTCTGTCGGGCTCTGTCGGGCTCTGTCGGGTTCTGTCGGGCCCTGTCGGGCTCTGTCGGGCTCTGTCGTGCCCTGTCGGGCCCTGTCGGGCTCTGTCGGGCCCTGTCGGGCTCTGTCGGGCTCTGTCGGGCTCTGTCGGGCCCTGTCGGGCTCTGTCGGGCTCTACTCGGACCTGTCGGGCCCTGTCGGGCTCTGTCGGGCTCTGTCAGGCTCTACTGGGCCCTGTCGGGCCCTGTCGGGCCCTGTCGGGCTCTGTCGGGCTCTGTCGGGCCCTGTCGGGCCCTCTCGGGCTCTGTCGGGCTCTGTCGGGCTCTGTCGGGCTCTACTGGGCTCTGTCGGTCTCTGTCGGGCTCTGTCGGGCTCTGTCGGGCTCTGTCGGGCTCTACTGGGCCCTGTCGGGCTCTGTCGGGCCCTGTCGGGCCCTGTCGGGCTCTGTCGGGCTCTGTCGGGCCCTGTCGGGCCCTGTCGGGCCCTGTCGGGCCCTGTCGGGCTCTGTCGGGCTCTGTCGGGCTCTGTCGGGCCCTGTCGGGCCCTGTCGGGCTCTGTCGGGCTCTGTCGGGCTCTGTCGGGCTCTACTGGGCTCTGTCGGGCCCTGTCGGGCTCTGTCGGGCCCTGTCGGGCTCTGTCGGGCCCTGTCGGGCCCTGTCGGGCCCTGTCGTGCTCTGTCGGGCTCTACTGGTCTCTGTCGGGCTCTACTGGGTCCTGTCGGGCCCTGTCGGGCCCTGTCGGGCCCTGTCGGGCTCTGTCGGGCTCTGTCGGGCTCTGTCGGGCTCTACTGGGCTCTGTCGGGTTCTACTGGGCTCTACTGGGCCCTGTCGGGCTCTGTCGGGCTCTGTCGGGCTCTGTCGGGCTCTGTCGGGGCCTGTCGGGCTCTGTCGGGCTCTGTCGGGCTCTACTGGGCTCTGTCGGGCTCTGTCGGGCTCTGTCGGGCTCTGTCGGGCTCTGTCGGGCCCTGTCGGGCTCTGTCGGGCTCTGTCGGGCCCTGTCGGGCTCTGTCGGGCTCTGTCGGGCTCTGTCGGGCTCTGTCGGGCTCTACTCGGCTCTGTCGGGCTCTGTCGGGCTCTACTGGGCCCTGTCGGGCTCTGTCGGGCCCTGTCGGGCTCTGTCGGGCCCTGTCGGGCCCTGTCGGGCTCTGTCGGGCTCTGTCGGGCTCTGTCGGGCTCTGTCGGGCTCTGTCGGGCTCTACTGGGCCCTGTCGGGCTCTGTCGGGCTCTGTCGGGCCCTGTCGGGCCCTGTCGGGCTCTGTCGGGCTCTACTGGGCTCTGTCGGGCTCTGTCGGGCTCTACTGGGCCCTGTCGGGCTCTGTCGGGCCCTGTCGGGCTCTGTCGGGCTCTGTCGGGCCCTGTCGGGCTCTGTCAGGCTCTGTCGGGCTCTGTCGGGCTCTACTGGGCTCTGTCGGGTTCTACTGGGCTCTACTGGGCCCTGTCGGGCTCTGTCGAGCTCTGTCGGGCCCTGTCGGGCCCTGTCGGGCCCTGTCGGGCTCTGTCGGGCCCTGTCGGGCCCTGTCGGGCTCTGTCGGGCTCTGTCGGGCTCTGTCGTGCTCTACTGGGCCCTGTCGGGCCCTGTCGGGCTCTGTCGGGCTCTGTCGGGCCCTGTCAGGCTCTGTCGGGCTCTGTCGGGCCCTGTCGGTCTCTGTCGGGCTCTACTGGGCCCTGTCGGGCTCTGTCGGGCTCTGTCGGGCCCTGTCGGGCCCTGTCGGGCCCTGTCGGGCTCTGTCGGGCTCTGTCGGGCTCTACTGGGCTCTGTCGGGCTCTGTCGGGCTCTGTCGGGCTCTACTGGGCCCTGTCGGGCTCTGTGGGGCTCTGTGGGGCCCTGTCGGGCTCTGTCGGGCTCTGTCGGGCTCTGTCGGGCTCTGTCGGGCTCTGTCGGGCTCTACTGGGCCCTGTCGGGCCCTGTCGGGCCCTGTCGGGCTCTGTCGGGCTCTGTCGGGCCCTGTCGGGCTCTGTCGGGCTCTGTCGGGCTCTACTGGGCCCTGTCGGGCTCTGTCGGGCTCTGTCGGGCTCTGTCGGGCCCTGTCGGGCTCTGTCGGGCTCTGTCGGGCCCTGTCGGGCTCTGTCGGGCTCTACTGGGCCCTGTCGGGCCCTGTCAGGCCCTGTCGGGCTCTGTCCGGCTCTGTCGGGCTCTGTCGGGCTCTACTGGGCTCTACTGGGCTCTGTCGGGCTCTACTGGGCTCTGTCGGGCCCTGTCGGGCTCTGTCGGGCTCTGTCGGGCTCTGTCGGGCCCTGTCGGGCCCTGTCGGGCCCTGTCGGGCTCTGTCGGGCTCTGTCGGGCCCTGTCGGGCTCTGTCGGGCTCTGTCGGGCTCTGTCGGGCTCTACTGGGCTCTGTCGGGCTCTACTGGGCCCTGTCGGGCCCTGTCGGGCCCTGTCGGGCTCTGTCGGGCCCTGTCGGGCCCTGTCGGGCTCTGTCGGGCCCTGTCGGGCCCTGTCGGGCCCTGTCGGGCTCTGTCGGGCTCTGTCGGGCTCTTTCGGGCCCTGTCGGGCTCTGTCGGGCTCTACTCGGCCCTGTCGGGCCCTGTCGGGCCCTGTCGGGCTCTGTCGGGCTCTGTCAGGCTCTACTGGGCTCTGTCGGTCTCTGTCGGGCTCTGTCGGGCTCTGTCGGGCTCTACTGGGCCCTGTCGGGCTCTGTCGGGCTCTGTCGGGCCCTGTCGGGCCCTGTCGGGCTCTGTCAGGCTCTGTCGGGCCCTGTCGGGCCCTGTCGGGCCCTGTCGGGCTCTGTCGGGCCCTGTCGGGCCGTGTCGGGCCCTGTCGGTCCCTGTCGGGCTCTGTCGGGCTCTGTCGGGCTCTGTCGGGCTCTACTGGGCCCTGTCGGGCTCTGTCGGGCTCTGTCGGGCCCTGTCGGGCTCTGTCGGGCTCTGTCGGGCCCTGTCGGGCTCTGTCGGGCTCTGTCGGGCTCTACTGGGCTCTGTCGGGCTCTGTCGGGCTCTACTGGGCCCTGTCGGGCCCTGTCGGGCCCTGTCGGGCCCTGTCGGGCTCTGTCGGGCTCTGTCGGGCTCTGTCGGGCTCTGTCGGGCTCTACTGGGCTCTGTCGGGTTCTACTGGGCTCTACTGGGCCCTGTCGGGCTCTGTCGAGCTCTGTCGGGCTCTGTCGGGCCCTGTCGGGCTCTGTCGGGCTCTGTCGGGCCCTGTCGGGCCCTGTCGGGCTCTGTCAGGCCCTGTCAGGCTCTGTCGGGCTCTGTCGGGCCCTGTCGGGCTCTGTCGGGCTCTACTGGGCCCTGTCGGGCTCTGTCGGGCCCTGTCGGTCCCTGTCGGGCCCTGTCGGTCCCTGTCGGGCTCTGTCGGGCTCTGTCGGGCTCTACTGGGCTCTGTCGGGCTCTGTCGGGCTCTGTCGGGCTCTGTCGGGCTCTACTGGGCCCTGTCGGGCTCTGTCGGGCTCTGTGGGGCCCTGTCGGGCCCTGTCGGGCCCTGTCGGGCTCTGTCGGGCTCTGTCGGGCTCTGTCGGGCTCTACTGGGCTCTGTCGGGCTCTACTGGGCTCTACTGGGCCCTGTCGGGCCCTGTCGGGCCCTGTCGGGCTCTGTCGGGCTCTGTCGGGCCCTGTCGGGCCCTGTCGGGCTCTGTCGGGCTCTGTCGGGCTCTGTCGGGCTCTACTGGGCCCTGTCGGGCTCTGTCGGGCTCTGTCGGGCCCTGTCGGGCTCTGTCGGGCTCTGTCGGGCTCTGTCGGGCTCTACTGGGCTCTGTCGGGCTCTGTCGGGCTCTGTCGGGCTCTGTCGGGCTCTGTCGGGCTCTACTGGGCCCTGTCGGGCTCTGTCGGGCTCTGTCGGGCCCTGTCGGGCCCTGTCGGGCTCTGTCGGGCCCTGTCGGGCCCTGTCGGGCTCTGTCGGGCTCTGTCGGGCTCTGTCGGGCTCTACTGGGCTCTGTCGGGCTCTACTGGTCTCTACTGGGCCCTGTCGGGCTCTGTCGGGCTCTGACGGGCTCTGTCGGGCTCTACTAGGCTCTGTCGGGCCGTGTCGGGCTCTGTCGGGCTCTGTCGGGCTCTACTGGGCTCTGTCGGGCTCTGTCGGGCTCTGTCGGGCTCTGTCGGGCTCTGTCGGGCTCTTTCGGGCTCTACTGGGCCCTGTCGGGCCCTGTCGGGCTCTGTCGGGCTCTGTCGGGCTCTGTCGGGCTCAACTGGTCTCTGTCGGGCTCTGTCGGGCTCTGTCGGGCTCTGTCGGGCTCTGTCGGGCCCTGTCGGGCTCTGTCGGGCCCTGTCGGGCCCTGTCGGGCTCTGTCGAGCTCTATAGGGCTCTGTCGGGTTCTGTCGGGCCCTGTCGGGCTCTGTCGGGCCCTGTCGGGCTCTGTCGGGCTCTGTCCGGCTCTGTTGGGCTCTGTCGGGCTCTGTCGGGCTCTGTCGGGCTCTACTGGGCCCTGTCGGGCTCTGTCGGGCTCTGTCGGGCTCTGTCGGGCTCTGTCGGGCCCTGTCAGGCTCTGTCGGGCTCTGTCGGGCTCTACTGGGCTCTGTCGGTCTCTGTCGGGCTCTGTCGGGCTCTGTCGGGCTCTGTCGGGCTCTACTGGGCCTGTCGGGCCCTGTCGGGCCCTGTCGGGCTCTGTCGGGCTCTGTCGGGCTCTGTCGGGCTGTGTCGGGCTCTGTCGGGCTCTACTGGGCTCTACTGGGCTCTGTCGGGCTCTGTCGGGCTCTGTCGGGCTCTACTGGGCCCTGTCGGGCCCTGTCGGGCTTTGTCGGGCCCTGTCGGGCTTTGTCGGGCTCTGTCGGGCTCTGTCGGGCTCTACTGGGCCTGTCGGGCCCTGTCGGGCTCTGTCGGGCTCTGTCGGGCTCTGTCGGGCTCTACTGGGCTCTGTCGGGCTCTGTCGGGCTCTGTCGGGTTCTGTCGGGCTCTGTCGGGCTCTGTCGGGCCCTGTCGGGCCCTGTCGGGCCCTGTCGGGCCCTGTCGGGCTCTGTCGGGCTCTGTCGGGCTCTGTCGGGCTCTGTCGGGCTCTGTCGGGCTCTGTCGGGCTCTACTGGGCTCTGTCGGGTTCTACTGGGCTCTACTGGGCCCTGTCGGGCTCTGTCGAGCTCTGTCGGGCTCTGTCGGGCCCTGTCGGGCCCTGTCGGGCCCTGTCGGGCCCTGTCGGGCTCTGTCGGGCTCTGTCGGGCTCTGTCGGGCTCTGTCGGGCTCTGTCGTGCTCTACTGGGCCCTGTCGGGCTCTGTCGGGCTCTGTCGGGCTCTGTCAGGCCCTGTCGGGCTCTGTCGGGCTCTGTCGGGCCCTGTCGGGCTCTGTCGGGCTCTACTGGGCCCTGTCGGGCTCTGTCGGGCTCTGTCGGGCTCTGTCGGGCCCTGTCGGTCCCTGTCGGGCTCTGTCGGGCTCTACTGGGCTCTGTCGGGCTCTGTCGGGCTCTGTCGGGCTCTGTCGGGCTCTACTGGGCCCTGTCGGGCTCTGTCGGGCTCTGTGGGGCCCTGTCGGGCTCTGTCGGGCTCTGTCGGGCCCTGTCGGGCCCTGTCGGGCCCTGTCGGGCCCTGTCGGGCTCTGTCGGGCTCTGTTGGGCTCTACTGGGCTCTGTCGGGCTCTACTGGGCTCTGTCGGGCTCTACTGGGCTCTACTGGGCCCTGTCGGGCCCTGTCGGGCCCTGTCGGGCTCTGTCGGGCCCTGTCGGGCTCTGTCGGGCTCTGTCGGGCCCTGTCGGGCCCTGTCGGGCTCTGTCGGGCTCTGTCGGGCTCTACTGGGCCCTGTCGGGCTCTGTCGGGCTCTGTCGGGCTCTACTGGGCCCTGTCGGGCCCTGTCGGGCCCTGTCGGGCTCTGTCAGGCTCTGTCGGGCTCTGTCGGGCTCTGTCGGGCTCTGTCGGGCTCTGTTGGGCCCTGTCGGGCTCTGTCGGGCTCTGTCGGGCTCTGTCGGGCTCTGTCGGGCTCTGTCGGGCTCTACTGGGCTCTGTCGGGCTCTGTCGGGCTCTGTCGGGCTCTGTCGGGCTCTGTCGGGCTCTACTGGGCTCTGTCGGGCTCTGTCGGGCCCTGTCGGGCCCTGTCGGGCTCTGTCGGGCTCTGTCGGGCTCTACTGGGCTCTGTCGGGCTCTACTGGTCTCTACTGGGCCCTGTCGGGCTCTGTCGGGCTCTGTCGGGCTCTGTCGGGCTCTACTGGGCCCTGTCGGGCTCTGTCGGGCCCTGTCGGGCTCTGTCGGGCTCTGTCGGGCTCTGTCGGGCTCTATTGGGCCTGTCGGGCCCTGTCGGGCTCTGTCGGGCTCTGTCGGGCTCTGTCGTCCTGTGTCGGGCTCTGTCGGGCTCTACTGGGCTCTGTCGGGCTCTGTCGGGCTCTGTCGGGCTCTACTGGGCCCTGTCGGGCCCTGTCGGGCTCTGTCGGGCTCTGTCGGGCTCTGTCGGGCTCTACTGGGCCTGTCGGGCTCTGTCGGGCTCTGTCGGGCTCTGTCGGGCTCTACTGGGCTCTACTGGGCTCTGTCGGGCTCTGTCGGGCTCTGTCGGGCTCTGTCGGGCTCTGTCGGGACCTGTCGGGCTCTGTCGGGCCCTGTCGGGCCCTGTCGGGCTCTGTCGGGCCCTGTCGGGCCCTGTCGGGCCCTGTCGGGCTCTGTCGGGCTCTGTCGGGCCCTGTCGGGCCCTGTCGGGCCCTGTCGGGCTCTGTCGGGCTCTGTCGGGCTCTACTGGGCCCTGTCGGGCCCTGTCGGGCCCTGTCGGGCTCTGTCGGGCTCTGTCGGGCTCTACTGGGCTCTGTCGGGCCCTGTCGGGCCCTGTCGGGCTCTGTCGGGCTCTGTCGGGCCCTGTCGGGTCCTGTCGGGCTCTGTCGGGCTCTGTCGGGCTCTACTGGGCCCTGTCGGGCTCTGTCGGGCTCTGTCGGGCTCTGTCGGGCTCTACTGGGCTCTGTCGGGCCCTGTCGGGCTCTGTCGGGCTCTGTCGGGCCCTGTCGGGCCCTGTCGGGCTCTCTCGGGCTCTACTGGGCTCTGTCGGGCTCTGTCGGGCTCTGTCGGGCTCTACTGGGCCCTGTCGGGCCCTGTCGGGCCCTGTCGGGCTCTGTCGGGCTCTGTCGGGCTCTGTCGGGCCCTGTCGGGCCCTGTCGGGCTCTGTCGGGCTCTGTCGGGCTCTACTGGGCTCTGTCGGGCTCTGTCGGGCTCTACTGGGCCCTGTCGGGCCCTGTCGGGCCCTGACGGGCGCTGTCGGGCTCTACTGGGCTCTGTCGGGTTCTGTCGGGCTCTGTCGGGCTCTACTGGGCCCTGTCGGGCCCTGTCGGGCTCTGTCGGGCTCTGTCGGGCTCTGTCGTGTTCTGTCGGGCTCTGTCGGGCTCTGTCGGGCTCTGTCGGGCTCTGTCGGGCCCTGTCGGGCCCTGTCGGGCCCTGTCGGGCTCTGTCGGGCCCTGTCGGGCTCTGTCGGGCTCTGTCGGGATCTGTCGGGCTCTGTCGGGCTCTACTGGGCCCTGTCGGGCCCTGTCGGGCTCTGTCGGGCTCTGTCGGGCCCTGTCGGGCTCTGTCGGGCTCTGTCGGGCTCTGTCGGGCTCTACTGGGCTCTACTGGGCTCTGTCGGGCTCTGTCGGGCTCTACTGGGCCCTGTCGGGCCCTGTCGGGCCCTGACGGGCTCTGTCGGGCTCTACTGCGCTCTGTCGGGCCCTGTCGGGCTCTGTCGGGCTCTGTCGGGCTCTGTCGGGCTCTGTCGGGCCCTGTCGGGCTCTGTCGGGCTCTGTCGGGCTCTGTCGGGCTCTATTGGGCTCTGTCGGGTTCTACTGGGCTCTACTGGGCCCTGTCGGGCTCTGTCGGGCTCTGTCGGGCTCTGTCGGGCCCTGTCGGGCTCTGTCGGGCCCTGTCGGGCTCTGTCGGGCCCTGTCGGGCTCTGTCGGGCCCTGTCGGGCTCTGTCGGGCTCTGTCGGGCTCTGTCGGGCCCTGTCAGGCTCTGTCGGGCTCTGTCGGGCCCTGTCGGGCTCTGTCGGGCTCTACTGGGCCCTGTCGGGCCCTGTCGGGCCCTGTTGGGCTCTGTCGGGCTCTGTCGGGCTGTGTCGGGCTCTGTCGGGCTCTACTGGGCTCTACTGGGCTCTGTCGGGCTCTGTCGGGCTCTACTGGGCCCTGTCGGGCCCTGTCGGGCTCTGTCGGGTTCTGTCGGGCTCTGTCGGGCTCTGTCGGGCTCTGCTGGGCCTGTCGGGCCCTGTCGGGCTCTGTCGGGCTCTGTCGGGCTCTACTGGGCTCTACTGGGCTCTGTCGGGCTCTGTCGGGTTCTGTCGGGCTCTGTCGGGCTCTGTCGGGCTCTGTCAGGACCTGTCGGGCTCTGTCGGGCTCTGTCGTGCCCTGTCGGGCCCTGTCGGGCTCTGTCGGGCCCTGTCGGGCCCTGTCGGGCCCTGTCGGGCTCTGTCGGGCTCTGTCGGGCCCTGTCGGGCTCTGTCGGGCTCTGTCGGGCTCTTCTGGGCCCTGTCGGGCCCTGTCGGGCTCTGTCGGGCTCTGTCGGGCTCTGTCAGGCTCTACTGGGCTCTGTCGGGCCCTGTCGGGCCCTGTCGGGCTCTGTCGGGCTCTGTCGGGCTCTACTGGGCTCTGTCGGGCTCTGTCGGGCTCTGTCGGGCTCTGTCGGGCTCTACTGGGCCCTGTCGGGCTCTGTCGGGCCCTGTCGGGCCCTGTCGGGCCCTGTCGGGCTCTGTCGGGCTCTGTCGGGCTCTACTGGGCTCTGTCGGGCTCTGTCGGGCTCTGTCGGGCTCTGTCGGGCTCTACTGGGCCCTGTCGGGCTCTGTCGGGCTCTGTGGGGCCCTGTCGGGCTCTGTCGGGCTCTGTCGGGCTCTGTCGGGCCCTGTCGGGCTCTGTCGGGCCCTGTCGGGCCCTGTCGGGCCCTGTCGGGCTCTGTCGGGCCCTGTCGGGCTCTGTCGGGCCCTGTCGGGCCCTGTCGGGCTCTGTCGGGCTCTGTCGGGCTCTACTGGGCTCTGTCGGGCTCTGTCGGGCTCTACTGGGCTCTGTCGGGCTCTGTCGGGTTCTGTCGGGCTCTGTCGGGCTCTGTCGGGCTCTGTCGGGCTCTACTGGGCTCTGTCGGGCCCTGTCGGGCCCTGTCGGGCCCTGTCGGGCTCTGTCGGGCTCTGTCGGGATCTGTCGGGCTCTGTCGGGCTCTACTGGGCCCTGTCGGGCTCTGTCGGGCCCTGTCGGGCCCTGTCGGGCTCTGTCGGGCTCTGTCGGGCTCTACTGGGCCCTGTCGGGCTCTGTCGGGCTCTGTCGGGCTCTGTCGGGCTCTACTGGGCCCTGTCGGGCTCTGTCGGGCTCTGTCGGACCCTGTCGGGCCCTGTCGGGCTCTGTCAGGCTCTGTCGGGCTCTGTCGGGCTCTACTGGGCCCTGTCGGGCTCTGTCGGGCTCTGTCGGGCTCTGTCGGGCTCTGTCGGGCTCTACTGGGCTCTGTCGGGCTCTGTCGGGCTCTGTCGGGCTCTGTCGGGCTCTACTGGGCCCTGTCGGGCCCTGTCGGGCTCTGTCGGGCCCTGTCGGGCTCTGTCGGGCTCTGTCGGTCCCTGTCGGGCTCTGTCGGGCTCTGTCGGGCTCTGTCGGGCTCTGTCGGGCTCTACTGGGCTCTGTCGGGCTCTACTGGTCTCTACTGGGCCCTGTCGGGCTCTGTCGGGCTCTGTCGGGCTCTGTCGGGCTCTGTCGGGCTCTACTGGGCCCTGTCGGGCTCTGTCGGGCCCTGTCGGGCTCTGTCGGGCTCTGTCGGGCTCTACTGGGCCTGTCGGGCCCTGTCGGGCTCTGTCGGGCTCTGTCGTCCTGTGTCGGGCTCTGTCGGGCTCTACTGGGCCCTGTCGGGCCCTGTCGGGCCCTGTCGGGCTCTGTCGGGCTCTGTCGGGCTCTGTCGGGCTCTACTGGGCTCTGTCGGGCCCTGTCGGGCTCTGTCGGGCTCTGTCGGGCTCTGTCGGGCCCTGTCGGGCCCTGTCGGGCTCTGTCGGGCTCTGTCGGGCTCTACTGGGCCCTGTTGGGCTCTGTCGGGCTCTGTCGGGCTCTACTGGGCTCTGTCGGGCCCTGTCGGGCCCTGTCGGGCTCTGTCGGGCCCTGTCGGGCCCTGTCGGGCTCTGTCGGGCTCTACTGGGCTCTGTCGGGCTCTGTCGGGCTCTGTCGGGCTCTACTGGGCCCTGTCGGGCTCTGTCGGGCTCTGTCGGGCCCTGTCGGGCCCTGTCGGGCTCTGTCGGGCTCTGTCGGGCCCTGTCGGGCTCTGTCGGGCTCTGTCGGGCTCTGTCGGGCTCTGTCGGGCTCTGTCGGGCTCTACTGGGCTCTACTGGGCTCTGTCGGGCTCTGTCGGGCTCTACTGGGCCCTGTCGGGCCCTGTCGGGCCCTGACGGGCGCTGTCGGGCTCTACTGGGCTCTGTCGGGCTCTGTCGGGCTCTGTCGGGTTCTGTCGGGCTCTGTCGGGCTCTGTCGGGCTCTACTCGGCCCTGTCGGCCCCTGTCGGGCCCTGTCGGGCTCTGTCGGGCTCTGTCGGGCTCTGTCGGGCTCTACTGGGCTCTGTCGGGCTCTGTCGTGTTCTGTCGGGCTCTGTCGGGCTCTGTCGGGCTCTGTCGGGCTCTACTGGGCTCTGTCGGGCCCTGTCGGGCTCTGTCGGGCCCTGTCGGGCCCTGTCGGGCTCTGTCGGGCTCTGTCGGGCTCTGTCGGGCTCTGTCGGGATCTGTCGGGCTCTGTCGGGCTCTACTGGGCCCTGTCGGGCCCTGTCGGGCTCTGTTGGGCTCTGTCGGGCCCTGTCGGGCTCTGTCGGGCTCTGTCGGGCTCTGTCGGGCTCTACTGGGCTCTACTGGGCTCTGTCGGGCTCTGTCGGGCTCTACTGGGCCCTGTCGGGCCCTGTCGGGCCCTGACGGGCTCTGTCGGGCTCTACTGCGCTCTGTCGGGCTCTGTCGGGCTCTGTCGGGCCCTGTCGGGCTCTGTCGGGCTCTCTCGGGCTCTACTGGGCTCTGTCGGGCCCTGTCGGGCCCTGTCGGGCTCTGTCGGGCTCTGTCGGGCCCTGTCGGGCTCTGTCGGGCTCTGTCGGGCTCTGTCGGGCTCTATTGGGCTCTGTCGGGTTCTACTGGGCTCTACTGGGCCCTGTCGGGCTCTGTCGGGCTCTGTCGGGCTCTGTCGGGCCCTGTCGGGCCCTGTCGGTCTCTGTCGGGCCCTGTCGGGCCCTGTCGGGCTCTGTCGGGCCCTGTCGGGCCCTGTCGGGCTCTGTCGGGCTCTGTCGGGCTCTGTCGGGCTCTGTCGGGCTCTACTGGGCCCTGTCGGGCTCTGTCGGGCTCTGTCGGGCTCTGTCGGGCCCTGTCGGGCCCTGTCGGGCTCTGTCGGGCTCTGTCGGGCCCTGTCGGGCCCTGTCGGGCCCTGTCGGGCTCTGTCGGGCTCTGTCGGGCTCTACTGGGCCCTGTCGGGCCCTGTCGGGCCCTGTCGGGCTCTGTCGGGCTCTGTCGGGCTCTGTCGGGCTCTACTGGGCTCTGTCGGGCCCTGTCGGGCCCTGTCGGGCTCTGTCGGGCTCTGTCGGGCCCTGTCGGGTCCTGTCGGGCTCTGTCGGGCTCTGTCGGGCTCTACTGGGCCCTGTCGGGCTCTGTCGGGCTCTGTCGGGCTCTGTCGGGCTCTACTGGGCTCTGTCGGGCCCTGTCGGGCTCTGTCGGGCTCTGTCGGGCCCTGTCGGGCCCTGTCGGGCTCTCTCGGGCTCTACTGGGCTCTGTCGGGCTCTGTCGGGCTCTGTCGGGCTCTACTGGGCCCTGTCGGGCTCTGTCGGGCCCTGTCGGGCCCTGTCGGGCCCTGTCGGGCCCTGTCGGGCCCTGTCGGGCTCTGTCGGGCTCTGTCGGGCTCTGTCGGGCCCTGTCGGGCCCTGTCGGGCTCTGTCGGGCTCTGTCGGGCTCTACTGGGCTCTGTCGGGCTCTGTCGGGCTCTACTGGGCCCTGTCGGGCCCTGTCGGGCCCTGACGGGCGCTGTCGGGCTCTACTGGGCTCTGTCGGGTTCTGTCGGGCTCTGTCGGGCTCTACTGGGCCCTGTCGGGCCCTGTCGGGCTCTGTCGGGCTCTGTCGGGCTCTGTCGTGTTCTGTCGGGCTCTGTCGGGCTCTGTCGGGCTCTGTCGGGCTCTGTCGGGCTCTGTCGGGCCCTGTCGGGCCCTGTCGGGCCCTGTCGGGCTCTGTCGGGCCCTGTCGGGCTCTGTCGGGATCTGTCGGGCTCTGTCGGGCTCTACTGGGCCCTGTCGGGCCCTGTCGGGCTCTGTCGGGCTCTGTCGGGCCCTGTCGGGCTCTGTCGGGCTCTGTCGGGCTCTGTCGGGCTCTACTGGGCTCTACTGGGCTCTGTCGGGCTCTGTCGGGCTCTACTGGGCCCTGTCGGGCCCTGTCGGGCCCTGACGGGCTCTGTCGGGCTCTACTGCGCTCTGTCGGGCCCTGTCGGGCTCTGTCGGGCTCTGTCGGGCTCTGTCGGGCCCTGTCGGGCTCTGTCGGGCTCTGTCGGGCTCTGTCGGGCTCTATTGGGCTCTGTCGGGTTCTACTGGGCTCTACTGGGCCCTGTCGGGCTCTGTCGGGCTCTGTCGGGCTCTGTCGGGCCCTGTCGGGCTCTGTCGGGCCCTGTCGGGCTCTGTCGGGCCCTGTCGGGCTCTGTCGGGCTCTGTCGGGCTCTGTCGGGCCCTGTCAGGCTCTGTCGGGCTCTGTCGGGCCCTGTCGGGCTCTGTCGGGCTCTACTGGGCCCTGTCGGGCCCTGTCGGGCCCTGTTGGGCTCTGTCGGGCTCTGTCGGGCTGTGTCGGGCTCTGTCGGGCTCTACTGGGCTCTACTGGGCTCTGTCGGGCTCTGTCGGGCTCTACTGGGCCCTGTCGGGCCCTGTCGGGCTCTGTCGGGTTCTGTCGGGCTCTTTCGGGCTCTGTCGGGCTCTGCTGGGCCTGTCGGGCCCTGTCGGGCTCTGTCGGGCTCTGTCGGGCTCTACTGGGCTCTACTGGGCTCTGTCGGGCTCTGTCGGGTTCTGTCGGGCTCTGTCGGGCTCTGTCGGGCTCTGTCAGGACCTGTCGGGCTCTGTCGGGCTCTGTCGTGCCCTGTCGGGCCCTGTCGGGCTCTGTCGGGCCCTGTCGGGCCCTGTCGGGCCCTGTCGGGCTCTGTCGGGCTCTGTCGGGCCCTGTCGGGCTCTGTCGGGCTCTGTCGGGCTCTACTGGGCCCTGTCGGGCCCTGTCGGGCTCTGTCGGGCTCTGTCGGGCTCTGTCAGGCTCTACTGGGCTCTGTCGGGCCCTGTCGGGCCCTGTCGGGCTCTGTCGGGCTCTGTCGGGCTCTACTGGGCTCTGTCGGGCTCTGTCGGGCTCTGTCGGGCTCTGTCGGGCTCTACTGGGCCCTGTCGGGCTCTGTCGGGCCCTGTCGGGCCCTGTCGGGCCCTGTCGGGCTCTGTCGGGCTCTGTCGGGCTCTACTGGGCTCTGTCGGGCTCTGTCGGGCTCTGTCGGGCTCTACTGGGCCCTGTCGGGCTCTGTCGGGCTCTGTGGGGCCCTGTCGGGCTCTGTCGGGCTCTGTCGGGCTCTGTCGGGCCCTGTCGGGCTCTGTCAGGCCCTGTCGGGCCCTGTCGGGCCCTGTCGGGCTCTGTCGGGCCCTGTCGGGCTCTGTCGGGCCCTGTCGGGCCCTGTCGGGCTCTGTCGGGCTCTGTCGGGCTCTACTGGGCTCTGTCGGGCTCTGTCGGGCTCTACTGGGCTCTGTCGGGCTCTGTCGGGTTCTGTCGGGCTCTGTCGGGCTCTGTCGGGCTCTGTCGGGCTCTACTGGGCTCTGTCGGGCCCTGTCGGGCCCTGTCGGGCCCTGTCGGGCCCTGTCGGGCCCTGTCGGGCTCTGTCGGGCTCTGTCGGGATCTGTCGGGCTCTGTCGGGCTCTACTGGGCCCTGTCGGGCTCTGTCGGGCCCTGTCGGGCCCTGTCGGGCTCTGTCGGGCTCTGTCGGGCTCTACTGGGCCCTGTCGGGCTCTGTCGGGCTCTGTCGGGCTCTGTCGGGCTCTACTGGGCCCTGTCGGGCTCTGTCGGGCTCTGTCGGACCCTGTCGGGCCCTGTCGGGCTCTGTCAGGCTCTGTCGGGCTCTGTCGGGCTCTACTGGGCCCTGTCGGGCTCTGTCGGGCTCTGTCGGGCTCTGTCGGGCTCTGTCGGGCTCTACTGGGCTCTGTCGGGCTCTGTCGGGCTCTGTCGGGCTCTGTCGGGCTCTGTCGGGCTCTGTCGGGCTCTGTCGGGCTCTACTGGGCCCTGTCGGGCCCTGTCGGGCTCTGTCGGGCCCTGTCGGGCTCTGTCGGGCTCTGTCGGTCCCTGTCGGGCTCTGTCGGGCTCTGTCGGGCTCTGTCGGGCTCTGTCGGGCTCTACTGGGCTCTGTCGGGCTCTACTGGTCTCTACTGGGCCCTGTCGGGCTCTGTCGGGCTCTGTCGGGCTCTGTCGGGCTCTGTCGGGCTCTACTGGGCCCTGTCGGGCTCTGTCGGGCCCTGTCGGGCTCTGTCGGGCTCTGTCGGGCTCTACTGGGCCTGTCGGGCCCTGTCGGGCTCTGTCGGGCTCTGTCGTCCTGTGTCGGGCTCTGTCGGGCTCTACTGGGCCCTGTCGGGCCCTGTCGGGCCCTGTCGGGCTCTGTCGGGCTCTGTCGGGCTCTGTCGGGCTCTACTGGGCTCTGTCGGGCCCTGTCGGGCCCTGTCGGGCTCTGTCGGGCTCTGTCGGGCCCTGTCGGGCCCTGTCGGGCTCTGTCGGGCTCTGTCGGGCTCTACTGGGCCCTGTTGGGCTCTGTCGGGCTCTGTCGGGCTCTACTGGGCTCTGTCGGGCCCTGTCGGGCCCTGTCGGGCTCTGTCGGGCCCTGTCGGGCCCTGTCGGGCTCTGTCGGGCTCTACTGGGCTCTGTCGGGCTCTGTCGGGCTCTGTCGGGCTCTACTGGGCCCTGTCGGGCTCTGTCGGGCTCTGTCGGGCCCTGTCGGGCCCTGTCGGGCTCTGTCGGGCTCTGTCGGGCCCTGTCGGGCCCTGTCGGGCTCTGTCGGGCTCTGTCGGGCTCTGTCGGGCTCTGTCGGGCTCTGTCGGGCTCTACTGGGCTCTACTGGGCTCTGTCGGGCTCTGTCGGGCTCTACTGGGCCCTGTCGGGCCCTGTCGGGCCCTGACGGGCGCTGTCGGGCTCTACTGGGCTCTGTCGGGCTCTGTCGGGCTCTGTCGGGTTCTGTCGGGCTCTGTCGGGCTCTGTCGGGCTCTACTCGGCCCTGTCGGCCCCTGTCGGGCCCTGTCGGGCTCTGTCGGGCTCTGTCGGGCTCTGTCGGGCTCTACTGGGCTCTGTCGGGCTCTGTCGTGTTCTGTCGGGCTCTGTCGGGCTCTGTCGGGCTCTGTCGGGCCCTGTCGGGCTCTGTCGGGCCCTGTCGGGCTCTGTCGGGCCCTGTCGGGCCCTGTCGGGCTCTGTCGGGCTCTGTCGGGCTCTGTCGGGCTCTGTCGGGATCTGTCGGGCTCTACTGGGCCCTGTCGGGCCCTGTCGGGCTCTGTTGGGCTCTGTCGGGCCCTGTCGGGCTCTGTCGGGCTCTGTCGGGCTCTGTCGGGCTCTACTGGGCTCTACTGGGCTCTGTCGGGCTCTGTCGGGCTCTACTGGGCCCTGTCGGGCCCTGTCGGGCCCTGACGGGCTCTGTCGGGCTCTACTGCGCTCTGTCGGGCTCTGTCGGGCTCTGTCGGGCCCTGTCGGGCTCTGTCGGGCTCTCTCGGGCTCTACTGGGCTCTGTCGGGCCCTGTCGGGCCCTGTCGGGCTCTGTCGGGCTCTGTCAGGCCCTGTCGGGCTCTGTCGGGCTCTGTCGGGCTCTGTCGGGCTCTATTGGGCTCTGTCGGGTTCTACTGGGCTCTACTGGGCCCTGTCGGGCTCTGTCGGGCTCTGTCGGGCTCTGTCGGGCCCTGTCGGGCCCTGTCGGTCTCTGTCGGGCCCTGTCGGGCCCTGTCGGGCTCTGTCGGGCCCTGTCGGGCCCTGTCGGGCTCTGTCGGGCTCTGTCGGGCTCTGTCGGGCTCTACTGGGCCCTGTCGGGCTCTGTCGGGCTCTGTCGGGCTCTGTCGGGCCCTGTCAGGCTCTGTCGGGCTCTGTCGGGCCCTATCGGGCTCTGTCGGGCTCTACTGGGCCCTGTCGGGCCCTGTCGGGCCCTGTCGGGCCCTGTTGGGCTCTGTCGGGCTCTGTCGGGCTGTGTCGGGCTCTGTCGGGCTCTACTGGGCTCTACTGGGCTCTGTCGGGCTGTGTCGGGCTCTGTCGGGCTCTACTGGGCCCTGTCGGGCCCTGTCGGGCTCTGTCGGGCTCTGTCGGGCTCTGTCGGGCTCTGTCGGGCTCTACTGGGCCTGTCGGGCCCTGTCGGGCTCTGTCGGGCTCTGTCGGGCTCTGTCGGGCTCTACTGGGCTCTACTGGGCTCTGTCGGGCTCTGTTGGGCTCTGTCGGGCTCTGTCGGGCCCTGTCGGGCCCTGTCGGGCCCTGTCGGGCCCTGTCGGGCCCTGTCGGGCTCTGTCGGGCCCTGTCGGGCCCTGTCGGGCCCTGTCGGGCCCTGTCGGGCTCTGTCGGGCTCTGTCGGGCTCTACTGGGCTCTGTCGGGCTCTGTCGGGCTCTGTCGGGCTCTGTCGGGCTCTACTGGGCCCTGTCGGGCTCTGTCGGGCTCTGTGGGGCCCTGTCGGGCTCTGTCGGGCTCTGTCGGGCCCTGTCGGGCTCTGTCGGGCCCTGTCGGGCCCTGTCGGGCTCTGTCGGGCTCTGTCGGGCCCTGTCGGGCCCTGTCGGGCTCTGTCGGGCTCTGTCGGGCTCTACTGGGCCCTGTCGGGCTCTGTCGGGCCCTGTCGGGCCCTGTCGGGCTCTGTCGGGCTCTACTGGGCCCTGTCGGGCCCTGTCAGGCCCTGTCGGGCTCTGTCGGGCTCTGTCGGGCTCTGTCGGGCTCTACTGGGCTCTACTGGGCTCTGTCGGGCTCTACTGGGCCCTGTCGGGCCCTGTCGGGCTCTGTCGGGCTCTGTCGGGCTCTGTCGGGCTCTGTCGGGCTCTGTCGGGCCCTGTCGGGCTCTATCGGGCCCTGTCGGGCCCTGTCGGGCCCTGTCGGGCTCTGTCGGGCCCTGTCGGGCTCTGTCGGGCTCTGTCGGGCCTTGTCGGGCTCTACTGGGCTCTGTCGGGCTCTACTGGGCCCTGTCGGGCTCTGTCGGGCCCTGTCGGGCCCTGTCGGGCTCTGTCGGGCTCTGTCGGGCTCTGTCGGGCTCTGTCGGGATCTGTCGGGCTCTGTCGGGCTCTACTGGGCCCTGTCGGGCCCTGTCGGGCTCTGTCGGGCTCTGTCGGGCTCTGTCGGGCTCTGTCGGGCTCTGTCGGGCTCTGTCGGGCTCTACTGGGCTCTACTGGGCTCTGTCGGGCTCTGTCGGGCTCTACTGGGCCCTGTCGGGCCCTGTCGGGCCCTGACGGGCTCTGTCGGGCTCTACTGCGCTCTGTCGGGCTCTGTCGGGCTCTGTCGGGCCCTGTCGGGCTCTGTCGGGCTCTCTCGGGCTCTACTGGGCTCTGTCGGGCTCTGTCGGGCCCTGTCGGGCCCTGTCGGGCTCTGTCGGGCTCTGTCGGGCCCTGTCGGGCTCTGTTGGGCTCTGTCGGGCTCTGTCGGGCTCTATTGGGCTCTGTCGGGTTCTACTGGGCTCTACTGGGCCCTGTCGGGCTCTGTCGGGCTCTGTCGGGCCCTGTCGGGCTCTGTCGGGCCCTGTCGGGCCCTGTCGGGCCCTGTCGGGCCCTGTCGGGCCCTGCCGGGCTCTGTCGGGCCCTGTCGGGCCCTGTCGGGCTCTGTCGGGCTCTGTCGGGCTCTGTCGGGCTCTACTGGGCCCTGTCGGGCTCTGTCGGGCTCTGTCGGGCTCTGTCGGGCCCTGTCAGGCTCTGTCGGGCTCTGTCGGGCCCTGTCGGGCTCTGTCGGGCTCTACTGGGACCTGTCGGGCCCTGTCGGGCCCTGTCGGGCCCTGTTGGGCTCTGTCGGGCTCTGTCGGGCTGTGTCGGACTCTGTCGGGCTCTACTGGGCTCTACTGGGCTCTGTCGGGCTCTGTCGGGCTCTGTCGGGCTCTACTGGGCCCTGTCGGGCCCTGTCGGGCTCTGTCGGGTTCCGTCGGGCTCTGTCGGGCTCTGTCGGGCTCTGTCGGGCTCTACTGGGCCTGTCGGGCCCTGTCGGGCTCTGTCGGGCTCTGTCGGGCTCTGTCGGGCTCTACTGGGCTCTACTGGGCTCTGTCGGGCTCTGTCGGGCTCTGTCGGGCTCTGTCGGGCTCTGTCGGGACCTGTCGGGCTCTGTCGGGCTCTGTCGTGCCCTGTCGGGCCCTGTCGGGCTCTGTCGGGCCCTGTCGGGCCCTGTCGGGCTCTGTCGGGCCCTGTCGGGCTCTGTCGGGCCCTGTCGGGCTCTGTCGGGCTCTGTCGGGCTCTGTCGGGCTCTACTGGGCTCTGTCGGGTTCTACTGGGCTCTACTGGGCCCTGTCGGGCTCTGTCGAGCTCTGTCGGGCTCTGTCGGGCTCTGTCGGGCCCTGTCGGGCTCTGTCGGGCTCTGTCGGGCTCTGTCGGGCCCTGTCGGGCTCTGTCGGGCTCTGTCGGGCTCTACTGGGCTCTGTCGGGCTCTGTCGGGCTCTACTGGGCCCTGTCGGGCCCTGTCGGGCCCTGTCGGGCTCTGTCGGGCTCTGTCGGGCTCTGTCGGGCTCTGTCGGGCTCTACTCGGCTCTGTCGGGCTCTGTCGGGCTCTACTGGGCCCTGTCGGGCTCTATCGGGCTCTGTCGGGCCCTGTCGGGCCCTGTCGGGCTCTGTCAGGCCCTGTCGGGCTCTGTCGGGCTCTGTCGGGCTCTGTCGGGCCCTGTCGGGCTCTGTCGGGCTCTACTGGGCCCTGTCGGGCTCTGTCGGGCTCTGTCGGGCTCTGTCGGGCCCTGTCGGGCTCTGTCGGGCTCTGTCGGGCTCTACTGGGCTCTGTCGGGCTCTGTCGGGCTCTACTGGGCCCTGTCGGGCTCTTTCGGGCCCTGTCGGGCTCTGTCGGGCTCTGTCGGGCCCTGTCGGGCTCTGTCAGGCTCTGTCGGGCTCTGTCGGGCTCTACTGGGCTCTGTCGGGTTCTACTGGGCTCTACTGGGCCCTGTCGGGCTCTGTTGAGCTCTGTCGGGCCCTGTCGGGCCCTGTCGGGCCCTGTCGGGCCCTGTCGGGTTCTGTCGGGCTCTGTCGGGCTCTGTCGGGCTCTGTCGTGCTCTACTGGGCCCTGTCGGGCTCTGTCGGGCTCTGTCGGGCTCTGTCGGGCTCTGTCGGGCCCTGTCAGGCTCTGTCGGGCTCTGTCGGGCCCCGTCGGTCTCTGTCGGGCTCTACTGGGCCCTGTCGGGCTCTGTCGGGCTCTGTCGGGCCCTGTCGGGCCCTGTCGGGCCCTGTCGGGCTCTGTCGGGCTCTGTCGGGCTCTACTGGGCTCTGTCGGGCTCTGTCGGGCCCTGTCGGGCTCTGTCGGGCTCTACTGGGCCCTGTCGGGCTCTGTCGGGCTCTGTGGGGCCCTGTCGGGCCCTGTCGGGCCCTGTCGGGCCCTGTCGGGCCCTGTCGGGCTCTGTCGGGCTCTGTCGGGCCCTGTCGGACTCTGTCGGGCTCTGTCGGGCTCTACTGGGCCCTGTCGGGCTCTGTTGGGCCCTGTCGGGCTCTGTCGGGCTCTGTCGGGCCCTGTCGGGCTCTGTCGGGCTCTACTGGGCCCTGTCGGGCCCTGTCAGGCCCTGTCGGGCTCTGTCCGGCTCTGTCGGGCTCTGTCGGGCTCTGTCGGGCTCTACTGGGCTCTACTGGGCTCTGTCGGGCTCTACTGGGCCCTGTCGGGCTCTGTCGGGCTCTGTCGGGCTCTGTCGTGCCCTGTCGGGCTCTGTCGGGCTCTGTCGGGCCCTGTCGGGCTCTATCGGGCCCTGTCGGGCCCTGTCGGGCCCTGTCGGGCTCTGTCGGGCCCTGTCGGGCTCTGTCGGGCTCTGTCGGGCCCTGTCGGGCTCTACTGGGCTCTGTCGGGCTCTACTGGGCTCTACTGGGCCCTGTCGGGCCCTGTCGGGCCCTGTCGGGCCCTGTCGGGCTCTGTCAGGCCCTGTCGGGCTCTGTCGGGCTCTGTCGGGCCCTGTCGGGCCCTGTCGGGCTCTGTCGGGCTCTGTCGGGCTCTACTGGGCCCTGTCGGGCTCTGTCGGGCTCTGTCGGGCTCTGTCGGCCTCTGTCGGGCTCTACTGGGCCCTGTCGGGCTCTGTCAGGCTCTGTCGGGCCCTGTCGGGCTCTGTCAGGCTCTGTCGGGCTCTGTCGGGCTCTACTGGGCCCTGTCGGGCTCTGTCGGGCTCTGTCGGGCTCTGTCGGGCCCTGTCGGGCCCTGTCGGGCTCTGTCGGGCTCTACTGGGCCCTGTCGGGCTCTGTCGGGCTCTGTCGGGCTCTGTCGGGCCCTGTCGGGCTCTGTCGGGCTCTGTCGGGCTCTGTCGGGCTCTACTGGGCCTGTCGGGCTCTGTCGGGCTCTGTCGGGCTCTGTCGGGCTCTACTGGGCTCTACTGGGCTCTGTCGGGCTCTGTCGGGTTCTGTCGGGTTCTGTCGGGCCCTGTCGGGCTCTGTCGGGCTCTGTCGTGCCCTGTCGGGCCCTGTCGGGCTCTGTCGGGTTCCGTCGGGCTCTGTCGGGCTCTGTCGGGCTCTGTCGGGCTCTACTGGGCCTGTCGGGCTCTGTCGGGCCCTGTCGGGCCCTGTCGGGCTCTGTCGGGCCCTGTCGGGCCCTGTCGGGCTCTGTCGGGCTCTGTCGGGCTCTGTCGGGCTCTGTCGGGCTCTGTCGGGCTCTACTGGGCTCTGTCGGGTTCTACTGGGCTCTACTGGGCCCTGTCGGGCTCTGTCGAGCTCTGTCGGGCTCTGTCGGGCTCTGTCGGGCTCTGTCGGGCCCTGTCGGGCTCTGTCGGGCTCTGTCGGGCCCTGTCGGGCTCTGTCGGGCTCTGTCGGGCTCTACTGGGCTCTGTCGGGCTCTGTCGGGCTCTACTGGGCCCTGTCGGGCTCTGTCGGGCTCTGTCGGGCTCTGTCGGGCTCTGTCGGGCTCTACTCGGCTCTGTCGGGCTCTGTCGGGCTCTACTGGGCCCTGTCGGGCTCTGTCGGGCCCTGTCGGGCTCTGTCGGGCCCTGTCGGGCCCTGTCGGGCTCTGTCGGGCCCTGTCGGGCTCTGTCGGGCTCTGTCGGGCTCTGTCGGGCTCTGTCGGGTCCTGTCGGGCTCTGTCGGGCTCTACTGGGCCCTGTCGGGCTCTGTCGGGCTCTGTCGGGCCCTGTCGGGCTCTGTCGGGCTCTGTCGGGCTCTACTGGGCTCTGTCGGGCTCTGTCGGGCTCTACTGGGCCCTGTCGGGCTCTGTCGGGCCCTGTCGGGCTCTGTCGGGCTCTGTCGGGCCCTGTCGGGCTCTGTCGGGCTCTGTCGGGCTCTACTGGGCTCTGTCGGGTTCTACTGGGCTCTACTGGGCCCTGTCGGGCTCTGTCGAGCTCTGTCGGGCTCTGTCGGGCCCTGTCGGGCCCTGTCGGGCTCTGTCGGGCTCTGTCGGGCCCTGTCGGGCTCTGTCGGGCTCTGTCGGGCTCTACTGGGCCCTGTCGGGCTCTGTCGGGCTCTGTCGGGCTCTGTCGGGCTCTGTCGGGCTCTGTCGGGCCCTGTCGGGCTCTGTCGGGCTCTGTCGGGCCCCGTCGGTCTCTGTCGGGCTCTACTGGGCCCTGTCGGGCTCTGTCGGGCTCTGTCGGGCTCTGTCGGGCTCTGTCGGGCCCTGTCGGGCCCTGTCGGGCTCTGTCGGGCTCTGTCGGGCTCTACTGGGCTCTGTCGGGCTCTGTCGGGCTCTGTCGGGCTCTACCGGGCCCTGTCGGGCTCTGTCGGGCTCTGTGGGGCCCTGTCGGGCTCTGTCGGGCTCTGTCGGGCCCTGTCGGGCTCTGTCGGGCCCTGTCGGGCCCTGTCGGGCTCTGTCGGGCTCTGTCGGGCCCTGTCGGACTCTGTCGGGCTCTGTCGGGCTCTGTCGGGCTCTACTGGGCCCTGTCGGGCTCTGTTGGGCCCTGTCGGGCTCTGTCGGGCTCTGTCGGGCCCTGTCGGGCTCTGTCGGGCTCTACTGGGCCCTGTCGGGCCCTGTCAGGCCCTGTCGGGCTCTGTCCGGCTCTGTCGGGCTCTGTCGGGCTCTACTGGGCTCTACTGGGCTCTGTCGGGCTCTACTGGGCCCTGTCGGGCCCTGTCGGGCTCTGTCGGGCTCTGTCGGGCTCTGTCGTGCCCTGTCGGGCTCTGTCGGGCTCTGTAGGGCCCTGTCAAGCTCTATCGGGCCCTGTCGGGCTCTGTCGGGCCCTGTCGGGCTCTGTCGGGCTCTGTCGGGCCCTGTCGGGCTCTACTGGGCTCTGTCGGGCTCTACTGGGCTCTACTGGGCCCTGTCGGGCCCTGTCGGGCCCTGTCGGGCTCTGTCGGGCCCTGTCGGGCCCTGTCGGGCCCTGTCGGGCTCTGTCGGGCTCTGTCGGGCTCTACTGGGCCCTGTCGGGCTCTGTCTGGCTCTGTCGGGCTCTGTCGGCCTCTGTCGGGCTCTACTGGGCCCTGTCGGGCTCTGTCAGGCTCTGTCGGGCCCTGTCGGGCTCTGTCAGGCTCTGTCGGGCTCTGTCGGGCTCTACTGGGCTCTGTCGGGCTCTGTCGGGCCCTGTCGGGCTCTGTCGGGCTCTGTCGGGCTCTACTGGGCCCTGTCGGGCTCTGTCGGGCTCTGTCGGGCCCTGTCGGGCTCTGTCGGGCTCTACTGGGCCTGTCGGGCTCTGTCGGGCTCTGTCGGGCTCTACTGGGCTCTGTCGGGCTCTGTCGGGCTCTGTCGGGTTCTGTCGGGCCCTGTCGGGCTCTGTCGTGCCCTGTCGGGCCCTGTCGGGCCCTGTCGGGCCCTGTCGGGCCCTGTCGGGCTCTGTCGGGCTCTACTGGGCTCTACTGGGCTCTGTCGGGCTCTGTCGGGCTCTGTCGGGCTCTACTGGGCCCTGTCGGGCTCTGTCGGGTTCTGTCGGGCTCTGTCGGGCTCTGTCGGGCTCTGTCGGGCTCTACTGGGCCTGTCGGGCCCTGTCGGGCTCTGTCGGGCCCTGTCGGGCCCTGTCGGGCTCTGTCGGGCTCTGTCGGGCTCTGTCGGGCTCTACTGGGCTCTGTCGGGTTCTACTGGGCTCTACTGGGCCCTGTCGGGCTCTGTCGAGCTCTGTCGGGCTCTGTCGGGCTCTGTCGGGCCCTGTCGGGCCCTGTCGGGCTCTGTCGGGCTCTGTCGGGCCCTGTCGGGCTCTGTCAGGCTCTGTCGGGCTCTGTCGGGCTCTACTGGGCCCTGTCGGGCTCTGTCGGGCTCTACTGGGCCCTGTCGGGCTCTGTCGGGCCCTGTCGGGCCCTGTCGGGCCCTGTCGGGCTCTGTCGGGCTCTGTCGGGCTCTGTCGGGCTCTACTCGGCTCTGTCGGGCTCTGTCGGGCTCTACTGGGCCCTGTCGGGCTCTGTCGTGCCCTGTCGGGCTCTGTCGGGCCCTGTCGGGCCCTGTCGGGCTCTGTCGGGCTCTGTCGGGCTCTGTCGGGCTCTGTCGGGCTCTGTCGGGCTCTACTGGGCCCTGTCGGGCTCTGTCGGGCTCTGTCGGGCTCTGTCGGGCCCTGTCGGGCTCTGTCGGGCTCTGTCGGGCTCTACTGGGCTCTGTCGGGCTCTGTCGGGCTCTACTGGGCCCTGTCGGGCTCTGTCGGGCCCTGTCGGGCTCTGTCGGGCTCTGTCGGGCCCTGTCGGGCTCTGTCAGGCTCTGTCGGGCTCTGTCGGGCTCTACTGGGCTCTGTCGGGTTCTACTGGGCTCTACTGGGCCCTGTCGGGCTCTGTCGGGCTCTGTCGGGCTCTGTCGGGCCCTGTCGGGCCCTGTCGGGCTCTGTCGGGCCCTGTCGGGCCCTGTCGGGCTCTGTCGGGCTCTGTCGGGCTCTGTTGTTCTCTACTGGGCCCTGTCGGGCTCTGTCGGGCCCTGTCGGGCCCTGTCGGGCCCTGTCGGGCTCTGTCGGGCTCTGTCGGGCTCTACTGGGCTCTGTCGGGCTCTGTCGGGCTCTGTCGGGCTCTGTCGGGCTCTACTGGGCCCTGTTGGGCTCTGTCGGGCTCTGTGGGGCCCTGTCGGGCTCTACTGGGCTCTGTCGGGCTCTACTGGGCTCTACTGGGCCCTGTCGGGCCCTGTCGGGCCCTGTCGGGCTCTGTCGGGCTCTGTCGGGCCCTGTCGGACTCTGTCGGGCTCTGTCGGGCCCTGTCGGGCTCTACTGGGCCCTGTCGGGCTCTGTTGGGCCCTGTCGGGCTCTACTGGGCCCTGTCGGGCTCTGTCGGGCTCTGTCGGGCTCTGTCGGCCTCTGTCGGGCCCTACTGGGCCCTGTCGGGCTCTGTCAGGCTCTGTCGGGCCCTGTCGGGCTCTGTCAGGCTCTGTCGGGCTCTGTCGGGCTCTACTGGGCCCTGTCGGGCTCTGTCGGGCTCTGTCGGGCCCTGTCGGGCTCTGTCGGGCTCTACTGGGCCCTGTCGGGCTCTGTCGGGCTCTGTCGGGCCCTGTCGGGCTCTGTCGGGCTCTGTCGGGCTCTGTCGGGCTCTACTGGGCCTGTCGGGCTCTGTCGGGCTCTGTCGGGCTCTACTGGGCTCTGTCGGGCTCTACTGGGCTCTACTGGGCCCTGTCGGGCCCTGTCGGGCCCTGTCGGGCCCTGTCGGGCTCTGTCAGGCCCTGTCGGGCTCTGTCGGGCTCTGTCGGGCCCTGTCGGGCTCTGTCGGGCTCTGTCGGGCCCTGTCGGGCTCTGTCGGGCTCTGTCGGGCTCTGTCGGGCTCTACTCGGACCTGTCGGGCCCTGTCGGGCCCTGTCGGGCCCTGTCGGGCTCTGTCGGGCTCTGTCGGGCTCTACTGGGCCCTGTCGGGCCCTGTCGGGCTCTGTCGGGCTCTGTCGGGCTCTACTGGGCCCTGTCGGGCTCTGTCGGGCTCTGTCGGGCCCTGTCGGGCTCTGTCGGGCTCTGTCGGGCTCTGTCGGGCTCTGTCGGGCTCTACTGGGCCTGTCGGGCTCTGTCGGGCTCTGTCGGGCTCTGTCGGGCTCTGTCGGGCTCTACTGGGCTCTACTGGGCTCTCTGTCGGGCCCTGTCGGGCCCTGTCGGGCCCTGTCGGGCCCTGTCGGGCCCTGTCGTGCCCTGTCGGGCCCTGTTGGGCTCTGTCGGGCCCTGTCGGGCCCTGTCGGGCTCTGTCGGGCCCTGTCGGGCCCTGTCGGGCCCTGTCGGGCTCTGTCGGGCTCTGTCGGGCTCTGTCGGGCCCTGTCGGGCTCTGTCGGGCCCTGTCGGGCCCTGTCGGTCTCTGTCGGGCTCTGTCGGGCCCTGTCGGGCCCTGTCGGGCTCTGTCGGGCTCTGTCGGGCTCTGTCGGGCTCTACTCGGACCTGTCGGGCCCTGTCGGGCCCTGTCGGGCTCTGTCGGGTTCTGTCGGGCTCTGTCGGGCCCTGTCGGGCCCTGTCGGGCTCTGTCGGGCTCTGTCGCGCCCTGTCGGGCCCTCTCGGGCTCTGTCGGGCTCTGTCGGGCTCTGTCGGGCTCTGTCGGTCTCTGTCGGGCTCTGTCGGGCTCTACTGGGCCCTGTCGGGCCCTGTCGGGCTTTGTCGGGCCCTGTCGGGCTCTGTCGGGCCCTGTCGGGCCCTGTCGGGCTCTGTCGGGCCCTGTCGGGCTCTGTCGGGCTCTGTCGGGCCCTGTCGGGCCCTGTCGGGCTCTGTCGGGCTCTGTCGGGCTCTGTCGGGCTCTACTGGGCTCTGTCGGGCTCTGTCGGGCTCTGTCGGGCCCTGTCGGGCTCTGTCGGGCTCTGTCGGGCCCTGTCGGGCTCTGTCGGGCTCTGTCGGGCTCTACTGGGCTCTGTCGGGCTCTGTCGGGCTCTACTGGGCCCTGTCGGGCCCTGTCGGGCCCTGTCGGGCTCTGTCGGGCTCTGTCGGGCTCTGTCGGGCCCTGTCGGGCTCTGTCGGGCTCTGTCGGGCTCTGTCGGGCTCTACTGGGCTCTGTCGGGTTCTACTGGGCTCTACTGGGCCCTGTCGGGCTCTGTCGGGCTCTGTCGGGTTCTGTCGGGCCCTGTCGGGCTCTGTCGGGCCCTGTCGGGCCCTGTCGGGCTCTGTCGGGCTCTGTCAGGCCCTGTCAGGCTCTGTCGGGCTCTGTCGGGCCCTGTCGGGCTCTGTCGGGCTCTACTGGGCCCTGTCGGGCTCTGACGGGCTCTGTCGGGCTCTGTCGGGCTCTGTCGGGCCCTGTCGGGCCCTGTCGGGCTCTGTCGGGCTCTGTCGGGCTCTACTGGGCTCTGTCGGGCTCTGTCGGGCTCTGTCGGGCTCTACTGGGCCCTGTCGGGCTCTGTCGGGCTCTGTGGGGCCCTGTCGGGCTCTGTCGGGCTCTGTCGGGCCCTGTCGGGCCCTGTCGGGCCCTGTCGGGCTCTGTCGGGCCCTGTCGGGCCCTGTCGGGCCCTGTCGGGCTCTGTCGGGCTCTGTCGGGCTCTGTCGGGCTCTGTCGGGCTCTACTGGGCTCTGTCGGGCTCTACTGGGCCCTGTCGGGCCCTGTCGGGCCCTGTCGGGCTCTGTCGGGCCCTGTCGGGCCCTGTCGGGCCCTGTCGGGCTCTGTCGGGCCCTGTCGGGCCCTGTCGGGCTCTGTCGGGCTCTGTCGGGCTCTACTGGGCCCTGTCGGGCTCTGTCGGGCTCTGTCGGGCTCTGTCGGGCTCTACTGGGCCCTGTCGGGCTCTGTCGGGCTCTGTCGGGCCCTGTCGGGCCCTGTCGGGCTCTGTCAGGCTCTGTCGGGCTCTGTCGGGCTCTACTGGGCCCTGTCGGGCTCTGTCGGGCCCTGTCGGGCCCTGTCGGGCCCTGTCGGGCTCTGTCGGGCTCTGTCGGGCTCTGTCGGGCTCTACTGGGCTCTGTCGGGCTCTGTCGGGCTCTGTCGGGCTCTACTGGGCCCTGTCGGGCCCTGTCGGGCCCTGACGGGCGCTGTCGGGCTCTACTGGGCTCTGTCGGGCTCTGTCGGGCTCTGTCCGGTTCTGTCGGGCTCTGTCGGGCTCTGTCGGGCTCTACTGGGCCCTGTCGGGCCCTGTCGGGCCCTGTCGGGCTCTGTCGGGCTCTGTCGGGCTCTGTCGGGTTCTGTCGGGCTCTGTCGGGCTCTGTCGGGCTCTACTGGGCTCTGTCGGGCCCTGTCGGGCCCTGTCGGGCTCTGTCGGGCCCTGTCGGGCCCTGTCGGGCTCTGTCGGGATCTGTCGGGCTCTGTCGGGCTCTACTGGGCCCTGTCGGGCCCTGTCGGGCTCTGTCGGGCTCTGTCGGGCCCTGTCGGGCCCTGTCGGGCCCTGTCGGGCTCTGTCGGGCTCTGTCGGGCTCTACTGGGCCCTGTCGGGCTCTGTCGGGCTCTGTCGGGCTCTGTCGGGCTCTGTCGGGCTCTACTGGGCCCTGTCGGGCCCTGTCGGGCTCTGTCGGGCCCTGTCGGGCTCTGTCGGGCTCTGTCGGGCTCTGTCGGGCTCTACTGGGCCCTGTCGGGCTCTGTCGGGCTCTGTCGGGCCCTGTCGGGCTCTCTCGGGCTCTGTCGGGCTCTCTCGGGCTCTACTGGGCTCTGTCGGGCTCTGTCGGGCTCTGTCGGGCTCTGTCGGGCTCTGTCGGGCTCTACTGGGCCCTGTCGGGCTCTGTCGGGCCCTGTCGGGCCCTGTCGGGCCCTGTCGGGCTCTGTCGGGCTCTGTCGGGCTCTGTCGGGCTCTACTGGGCTCTGTCGGGCTCTACTGGTCTCTACTGGGCCCTGTTCGGCTCTGTCGGGCTCTGTCGGGCTCTGTCGGGCTCTACTGGGCCCTGTCGGGCCCTGTCGGGCCCTGTCGGGCCCTGTCGGGCTCTGTCGGGCTCTGTCGGGCTCTGTCGGGCTCTGTCGGGCTCTATTGGGCCTGTCGGGCCCTGTCGGGCTCTGTCGGGCTCTGTCGGGCTCTGTCGTCCTGTGTCGGGCTCTGTCGGGCTCTCCTGGGCTCTGTCGGGCTCTGTCGGGCTCTGTCGGGCTCTACTGGGCCCTGTCGGGCTCTGTCGGGCTCTGTCGGGCCCTGTCGGGCCCTGTCGGGCTCTGTCGGGCTCTGTCGGGCTCTACTGGGCCCTGTCGGGCTCTGTCGGGCTCTGTCGGGCTCTGTCGGGCTCTACTGGGCTCTGTCGGGCCCTGTCGGGCTCTGTCGGGCTCTGTCGGGCCCTGTCGGGCCCTGTCGGGCTCTGTCGGGCTCTACTGGGCTCTGTCGGGCTCTGTCGGGCTCTGTCGGGCTCTACTGGGCCCTGTCGGGCTCTGTCATGCCCTGTCGGGCTCTGTCGGGCCCTGTCGGGCTCTGTCGGGCTCTGTCGGGCTCTGTCGGGCTCTGTCGGGCTCTACTGGGCTCTACTGGGCTCTGTCGGGCTCTGTCGGGCTCTACTGGGCCCTGTCGGGCCCTGTCGGGCCCTGACGGGCGCTGTCGGGCTCTACTGGGCTCTGTCGGGCTCTACTGGGCTCTGTCGGGTTCTGTCGGGTTCTGTCGGGCTCTGTCGGGCTCTGTCGGGCTCTACTGGGCCCTGTCGGGCCCTGTCGGGCCCTGTCGGGCTCTGTCGGGCTCTGTCGGGCTCTACTGGGTTCTGTCGGGCTCTGTCGGGCTCTGTCGGGCTCTGTCGGGCTCTGTCGGGCTCTGTCGGGCTCTACTGGGCTCTGTCGGGCCCTGTCGGGCCCTGTCGGGCTCTGTCGGGCTCTGTCGGGCTCTGTCGGGATCTGTCGGGCTCTGTCGGGCTCTACTGGGCCCTGTCGGGCCCTGTCGGGCCCTGTCGGGCTCTGTCGGGCCCTGTCGGGCTCTGTCGGGCTCTGTCGGGCTCTGTCGGGCTCTACTGGGCTCTACTGGGCTCTGTCGGGCTCTACTGGGCCCTGTCGGGCCCTGTCGGGCCCTGACGGGCTCTGTCGGGCTCTACTGCGCTCTGTCGGGCTCTGTCGGGCTCTGTCGGGCCCTGTCGGGCTCTGTCGGGCTCTGTCGGGCTCTGTCGGGCTCTACTGGGCTCTGTCGGGCTCTGTCGGGCTCTACTGGGCTCTGTCGGGCCCTGTCGGGCTCTGTCGGGCCCTGTCGGGCCCTGTCGGGCTCTGTCGGGCTCTGTCGGGCTCTATTGGGCTCTGTCGGGTTCTACTGGGATCTACTGGGCCCTGTCGGGCTCTGTCGGGCCCTGTCGGGCTCTGTCGGGCCCTGTCGGGCTCTGTCGGGCTCTGTCGGGCCCTGTCGGGCCCTGTCAGGCTCTGTCGGGCTCTGTCGGGCCCTGTCGGGCTCTGTCGGGCTCTACTGGGCCCTGTCGGGCCCTGTTGGGCTCTGTCGGGCTGTGTCGGGCTCTGTCGGGCTCTACTGGGCTCTACTGGGCTCTGTCGGGCTCTGTCGGGCTCTGTCGGGCTCTACTGGGCCCTGTCGGGCCCTGTCGGGCTCTGTCGGGCCCTGTCGGGCTCTGTCGGGCTCTGTTGGGCTCTACTGGGCTCTGTCGGGCTCTGTCGGGCTCTGTCGGGCTCTGTCGGGCTCTGTCGGGACCTGTCGGGCTCTGTCGGGCTCTGTCGTGCCCTGTCGGGCCCTGTCGGGCCCTGTCGGGCCCTGTCGGGCTCTGTCGGGCCCTGTCAGGCCCTGTCGGGCCCTGTCGGGCCCTGTCGGGCCCTGTCGGGCTCTGTCGGGCTCTGTCGGGCTCTGTCGGGCTCTACTGGGACCTGTCGGGCCCTGTCGGGCCCTGTCGGGCTCTGTCGGGCTCTGTCGGGCTCTGTCAGGCTCTACTGGGTTCTGTCGGGCCCTGTCGGGCCCTGTCGGGCTCTGTCGGGCCCTGTCGGGCCCTGTCGGGCCCTGTCGGGCTCTGTCGGGCTCTGTCGGGCTCTACTGGGCTCTGTCGGGCTCTGTCGGGCTCTGTCGGGCTCTGTCGGGCTCTACTGGGCCCTGTCGGGCTCTGTCGGGCCCTGTCGGGCTCTGTCGGGCTCTGTCGGGCCCTGTCGGGCTCTGTCGGGCTCTGTCGGGCTCTACTGGGCCCTGTCGGGCTCTGTCGGGCTCTGTGGGGCCCTGTCGGGCTCTGTCGGGCTCTGTCGGGCTCTGTCGGGCCCTGTCGGGCTCTGTCAGGCCCTGTCGGGCCCTGTCGGGCTCTGTCGGGCTCTGTCGGGCCCTGTCGGGCTCTGTCGGGCTCTGTCGGGCCCTGTCGGGCTCTGTCGGGCTCTGTCGGGCCCTGTCGGGCCCTGTCGGGCTCTGTCGGGCTCTGTCAGGCTCTACTGGGCTCTGTCGGGCCCTGTCGGGCCCTGTCGGGCTCTGTCGGGCCCTGTCGGGCCCTGTCGGGCTCTGTCGGGCCCTGTCGGGCCCTCTCGGGCTCTGTCGGGCTCTGTCGGGCTCTACTGGGCTCTGTCGGTCTCTGTCGGGCTCTGTCGGGCTCTGTCGGGCTCTACTGGGCCCTGTCGGGCTCTGTCGGGCCCTGTCGGGCCCTGTCGGGCTCTGTCAGGCTCTGTCGGGCCCTGTCGGGCCCTGTCGGGCTCTGTCGGGCTCTGTCGGGCTCTGTCGGGCTCTACTGGGCCTTGTCGGGCTCTGTCGGGCTCTGTCGGGCCCTGTCGGGCCCTGTCGGGCTCTGTCGGGCTCTGTCGGGCTCTGTCGGGCTCTGTCGGGCTCTACTGGGCTCTGTCGGGCTCTGTCGGGCTCTGTCGGGCCCTGTCGGGCTCTGTCGGGCTCTGTCGGGCCCTGTCGGGCTCTGTCGGGCTCTGTCGGGCTCTACTGGGCTCTGTCGGGCTCTGTCGGGCTCTACTGGGCCCTGTCGGGCTCTGTCGGGCTCTGTCGGGCCCTGTCGGGCCCTGTCGGGCTCTGTCGGGCTCTGTCGGGCTCTGTCGGGCTCTGTCGGGCTCTGTCGGGCTCTGTCGGGCTCTACTGGGCTCTGTCGGGTTCTACTGGGCTCTACTGGGCCCTGTCAAGCTCTGTCGAGCTCTGTCGGGCTCTGTCGGGCCCTGTCGGGCTCTGTCGGGCTCTGTCAGGCCCTGTCGGGCTCTGTCGGGCTCTGTCGGGCCCTGTCGGGCTCTGTCGGGCTCTACTGGGCCCTGTCGGGCTCTGTCGGTCCCTGTCGGGCCCTGTCGGTCCCTGTCGGGCTCTGTCGGGCTCTGTCGGGCTCTGTCGGGCTCTACTGGGCTCTGTCGGGCTCTGTCGGGCTCTGTCGGGCTCTACTGGGCCCTGTCGGGCTCTGTCGGGCTCTGTGGGGCCCTGTCGGGCTCTGTCGGGCTCTGTCGGGCCCTGTCGGGCCCTGTCGGGCCCTGTCGGGCTCTGTCGGGCCCTGTCGGGCTCTGTCGGGCTCTGTCGGGCTCTGTCGGGCTCTACTGGGCTCTGTCGGGCTCTACTGGGCTCTACTGGGCCCTGTCGGGCCCTGTCGGGCCCTGTCGGGCTCTGTCGGGCTCTGTCGGGCCCTGTCGGGCTCTGTCGGGCTCTGTCGGGCCCTGTAGGGCCCTGTCGGGCTCTGTCGGGCTCTGTCGGGCTCTACTGGGCCCTGTCGGGCTCTGTCGGGCTCTGTCGGGCTCTGTCGGGCTCTACTGGGCCCTGTCGGGCTCTGTCGGGCTCTGTCGGGCCCTGTCGGGCCCTGTCGGGCTCTGTCAGGCTCTGTCGGGCTCTGTCGGGCTCTGTCGGGCTCTACTGGGCCCTGTCGGGCTCTGTCGGGCTCTGTCGGGCTCTGTCGGGCTCTGTCGGGCTCTACTGGGCTCTGTCGGGCTCTGTCGGGCTCTGTCGGGCTCTGTCGGGCTCTACTGGGCCCTGTCGGGCTCTGTCGGGCTCTGTCGGGCCCTGTCGGGCCCTGTCGGGCTCTGTCGGGCTCTGTCGGGCTCTGTCGGGCTCTGTCGGGCTCTACTGGGCTCTGTCGGGCTCTACTGGTCTCTACTGGGCCCTGTCGGGCTCTGTCGGGCTCTGTCGGGCTCTGTCGGGCTCTACTAGGCCCTGTCGGGCCCTGTCGGGCCCTGTCGGGCTCTGTCAGGCTCTGTCGGGCCCTGTCGGCCTCTGTCGGGCTCTGTCGGGCTCTGTCGGGCTCTACTGGGCTCTGTCGGGCTCTGTCGGGCTCTTTCGGGCTCTACTGGGCCCTGTCGGGCCCTGTCGGGCTCTGTCGGGCTCTGTCGGGCTCTGTCGGGCTCAACTGGACTCTGTTGGGCTCTGTCGGGTTCTGTCGGGCTCTGTCGGGCTCTGTCGGGCTCTACTGGGCCCTGTCGGGCTCTGTCGGGCCCTGTCGGGCTCTGTCGGGCTCTGTCGGGCTCTGTCGGGCTCTGTCGGGCTCTGTCGGGCTCTGTCGGGTTCTGTCGGGCTCTGTCGGGCTCTGTCGGGTTCTACTGGGCCCTGTCGGGCTCTGTCGGGCTCTGTCGTGCTCTGTCGGGCCCTGTCGGGCTCTGTCGGGCTCTGTCGGGCCCTGTCGGGCCCTGTCGGGCTCTGTCGGGCCCTGTCGGGCCCTGTCGGGCCCTGTCGGGCTCTGTCGGGCTCTGTCGGGCTCTGTCGGGCTCTACTGGGCCCTGTCGGGCTCTGTCGGGCTCTGTCGGGCCCTGTCGGGCCCTGTCGGGCTCTGTCGGGCTCTGTCGGGCTCTACTGGGCTCTACTGGGCTCTGTCGGGCTCTGTCGGGCTCTGTCGGGCTCTACTGGGCCCTGTCGGGCCCTGTCGGGCTCTGTCGGGCTCTGTCGGGCTCTGTCGGGCTCTACTGGGCCTGTCGGGCCCTGTCGGGCTCTGTCGGGCTCTGTCGGGCCCTGTCGGGCTCTGTCGGGCTGTGTCGGGCTCTGTCGAGCTCTACTGGGCTCTACTGGGCTCTGTCGGGCTCTGTCGGGCTCTGTCGGGCTCTACTGGGCCCTGTCGGGCCCTGTCGGGCTCTGTCGGGCTCTGTCGGGCTCTGTCGGGCTCTACTGGGCCTGTCGGGCCCTGTCGGGCTCTGTCGGGCTCTGTCGGGCTCTGTCGGGCTCTACTGGGCTCTACTGGGCTCTGTCGGGCTCTGCCGGGCTCTGTCGGGCTCTGTCGGGCTCTGTCGGGACCTGTCGGGCTCTGTCGGGCTCTGTCGTGCCCTGTCGGGCCCTGTCGGGCTCTGTCGGGCCCTGTCGGGCCCTGTCGGGCTCTGTCGGGCTCTGTCGGGCCCTGTCGGGCTCTGTCGGGCTCTGTCGGGCTCTGTCGGGCTCTACTGGGCCCTGTCGGGCCCTGTCGGGCCCTGTCGGGCTCTGTCGGGCTCTGTCGGGCTCTGTCGGGCTCTACTGGGCTCTGTCGGGCCCTGTCGGGCCCTGTCGGGCCCTGTCGGGCTCTGTCGGGCTCTGTCGGGCTCTACTGGGCCCTGTCGGGCTCTGTCGGGCTCTGTCGGGCCCTGTCGGGCCCTGTCGGGCTCTGTCGGGCTCTACTGGGCTCTGTCGGGCTCTGTCGGGCTCTGTCGGGCTCTACTGGGCCCTGTCGGGCTCTGTCGGGCTCTGTGGGGCCCTGTCGGGCTCTGTCGGGCTCTGTCGGGCCCTGTCGGGCCCTGTCGGGCTCTGTCAGGCCCTGTCGGGCCCTGTCGGGCTCTGTCGGGCTCTGTCGGGCTCTGTCGGGCCCTGTCGGGCTCTGTCGGGCTCTGTCGGGCTCTGTCGGGCTCTGTCGGGCTCTACTGGGCCCTGTCGGGCCCGGTCGGGCCCTGACGGGCGCTGTCGGGCTCTACTGGGCTCTGTCCGGCTCTGTCGGGCTCTGTCCGGTTCTGTCGGGCTCTGTCGGGCTCTGTCGGGCTCTACTGGGCCCTGTCGGGCCCTGTCGGGCTCTGTCGGGCTCTGTCGGGCTCTGTCGGGCTCTACTGGGCTCTGTCGGGCTCTGTCGGGTTCTGTCGGGCTCTGTCGGGCTCTGTCGGGCTCTGTCGGGCTCTACTGGGCTCTGTCGGGCCCTGTCGGGCTCTGTCGGGCCCTGTCGGGCCCTGTCGGGCTCTGTCGGGATCTGTCGGGCTCTGTCGGGCTCTACTGGGCCCTGTCGGGCTCTGTCGGGCCCTGTCGGGCCCTGTCGGGCTCTGTCGGGCCCTGTCGGGCCCTGTCGGGCCCTGTCGGGCCCTGTCGGGCTCTGTCGGGCTCTGTCGGGCTCTACTGGGCCCTGTCGGGCTCTGTCGGGCTCTGTCGGGCTCTGTCGGGCTCTACTGGGCCCTGTCGGGCTCTGTCGGGCCCTGTCGGGCCCTGTCGGGCTCTGTCGGGCTCTGTCGGGCTCTACTGGGCCCTGTCGGGCTCTGTCGGGCTCTGTCGGGCCCTGTCGGGCTCTGTCGGGCTCTGTCGGGCTCTCTCGGGCTCTACTGGGCTCTGTCGGGCTCTGTCGGGCTCTGTCGGGCTCTGTCGGGCTCTGTCGGGCTCTACTGGGCCCTGTCGGGCTCTGTCGGGCTCTGTCGGGCCCTGTCGGGCTCTGTCGGGCTCTGTCGGGCCCTGTCGGGCCCTGTCGGGCCCTGTCGGGCCCTGTCGGGCCCTGTCGGGCTCTGTGGGGCTCTGTCGGGCTCTACTGGGCTCTGTCGGGCTCTACTGGTCTCTACTGGGCCCTGTCGGGCTCTGTCGGGCTCTGTCGGGCTCTACTGGGCCCTGTCGGGCTCTGTCGGGCCCTGTCGGGCCCTGTCGGGCTCTGTCGGGCTCTGTCGGGCTCTGTCGGGCTCTGTCGTCCTGTGTCGGGCTCTCCTGGGCTCTGTCGGGCTCTGTCGGGCTCTGTCGGGCTCTGTCGGGCTCTACTGGGCCCTGTCGGGCCCTGTCGGGCTCTGTCGGGCTCTGTCGGGCTCTGTCGGGCTCTGTCGTCCTGTGTCGGGCTCTCCTGGGCTCTGTCGGGCTCTGTCGGGCTCTGTCGGGCTCTACTGGGCCCTGTCGGGCCCTGTCGGGCTCTGTCGGGCTCTGTCGGGCTCTGTCGGGCTCTACTGGGCCTGTCGGGCCCTGTCGGGCTCTGTCGGGCTCTGTCGGGCTCTGTCGGGCTCTACTGGGCTCTACTGGGCTCTGTCGGGCTCTGTCGGGTTCTGTCGGGCTCTGTCGGGCTCTGTCGGGACCTGTCGGGCTCTGTCGGGCTCTGTCGTGCCCTGTCGGGCCCTGTCGGGCCCTGTCGGGCTCTGTCGGGCCCTGTCGGGCCCTGTCGGGCTCTGTCGGGCTCTGTCGGGCCCTGTCGGGCTCTGTCGGGCTCTGTCGGGCTCTGTCGGGCTCTACTGGGCCCTGTCGGGCCCTGTCGGGCCCTGTCGGGCTCTGTCGGGCTCTGTCGGGCTCTACTGGGCTCTGTCGGGCCCTGTCGGGCTCTGTCGGGCTCTGTCGGGCCCTGTCGGGCCCTGTCGGGCTCTGTCGGGCTCTGTCGGGCTCTACTGGGCCCTGTCGGGCTCTGTCGGGCTCTGTCGGGCTCTACTGGGCTCTGTCGGGCCCTGTCGGGCTCTGTCGGGCTGTGTCGGGCCCTGTCGGGCCCTGTCGGGCTCTGTCGGGCTCTACTGGGCTCTGTCGGGCTCTGTCGGGCTCTGTCGGGCTCTACTGGGCCCTGTCGGGCTCTGTCGGGCTCTGTCGGGCCCTGTCGGGCTCTGTCAGGCCCTGTCGGGCCCTGTCGGGCCCTGTCGGGCCCTGTCGGGCCCTGTCGGGCCCTGTCGGGCTCTGTCGGGCTCTGTCGCGCTCTGTCGGGCTCTACTGGGCTCTACTGGGCTCTGTCGGGCTCTGTCGGGCTCTACTGGGCCCTGTCGGGCCCTGTCGGGCCCTGACGGGCGCTGTCGGGCTCTACTGGGCTCTGTCGGGCTCTGTCAGATTCTGTCGGGCTCTGTCGGGCTCTGTCGGGCTCTACTGGGCTCTGTCGGGCTCTGTCGTGTTCTGTCGGGCTCTGTCGGGCTCTGTCGGGCTCTGTCGGGCTCTACTGGGCTCTGTCGGGCCCTGTCGGGCCCTGTCGGGCCCTGTCGGGCTCTGTCGGGCCCTGTCGGGCTCTGTCGGGATCTGTCGGGCTCTGTCGGGCTCTACTGGGCCCTGTCGGGCCCTGTCGGGCTCTGTCGGGCTCTGTCGGGCCCTGTCGGGCTCTGTCGGGCTCTGTCGGGCTCTGTCGGGCTCTACTGGGCTCTACTGGGCTCTGTCGGGCTCTGTCGGGCTCTACTGGGCCCTGTCGGGCCCTGTCGGGCCCTGACGGGCTCTGTCGGGCTCTACTGCGCTCTGTCGGGCTCTGTCGGGCTCTGTCGGGCCCTGTCGGGCTCTGTCGGGCTCTGTCGGGCTCTACTGGGCTCTGTCGGGCTCTGTCGGGCTCTGTCGGGCCCTGTCGGGCTCTGTCGGGCCCTGTCGGGCCCTGTCGGGCTCTGTCGGGCTCTGTCGGGCTCTGTCGGGCTCTATTGGGCTCTGTCGGGTTCTACTGGGCTCTACTGGGCCCTGTCGGGCTCTGTCGGGCTCTGTCGGGCCCTGTCGGGCTCTGTCGGGCCCTGTCGGGCTCTGTCGGGCTCTGTCGGGCTCTGTCGGGCTCTACTGGGCCCTGTCGGGCTCTGTCGGGCTCTGTCGGGCTCTGTCGGGCCCTGTCAGGCTCTGTCGGGCTCTGTCGGGCCCTGTCGGGCTCTGTCGGGCTCTACTGGGCCCTGTCGGGCCCTGTCGGGCCCTGTAGGGCTCTGTCGGGCTGTGTCGGGCTGTGTCGGGCTCTGTCGGGCTCTACTGGGCTCTACTGGGCTCTGTCGGGCTCTGTCGGGCTCTACTGGGCCCTGTCGGGCCCTGTCGGGCTCTGTCGGGTTCTGTCGGGCTCTGTCGGGCTCTGTCGGGCTCTACTGGGCCTGTCGGGCCCTGTCGGGCTCTGTCGGGCTCTGTCGGGCTCTACTGGGCTCTACTGGGCTCTGTCGGGCTCTGTCGGGTTCTGTCGGGCTCTGTCGGGCTCTGTCGGGCTCTGTCGGGCTCTGTCGGGCTCTGTCGTGCCCTGTCGGGCCCTGTCGGGCCCTGTCGGGCCCTGTCGGGCTCTGTCGGGCCCTGTCGGGCCCTGTCGGGCTCTGTCGGGCTCTGTCGGGCCCTGTCGGGCTCTGTCGGGCTCTGTCGGGCTCTGTCGGGCTCTACTGGGACCTGTCGGGCCCTGTCGGGCTCTGTCGGGCTCTGTCGGGCTCTGTCGGGCTCTGTCAGGCTCTACTGGGTTCTGTCGGGCCCTGTCGGGCCCTGTCGGGCTCTGTGGGGCCCTGTCGGGCCCTGTCGGGCCCTGTCGGGCTCTGTCGGGCTCTGTCGGGCTCTACTGGGCTCTGTCGGGCTCTGTCGGGCTCTACTGGGCCCTGTCGGGCCCTGTCGGGCCCTGTCGGGCTCTGTCGGGCTCTACTGGGCTCTGTCGGGCTCTGTCGGGCTCTGTCGGGCTCTACTGGGCCCTGTCGGGCTCTGTCGGGCTCTGTGGGGCCCTGTCGGGCTCTGTCGGGCTCTGTCGGGCTCTGTCGGGCCCTGTCGGGCTCTGTCAGGCCCTGTCGGGCTCTGTCGGGCTCTGTCGGGCTCTGTCGGGCTCTGTCGGGCTCTACTGGGCTCTGTCGGGCTCTGTCGGGCTCTACTGGGTCCTGTCGGGCCCTGTCGGGCCCTGACGGGCTCTGTCGGGCTCTACTGGGCTCTGTCGGGCTCTGTCGGGCTCTACTGGGCTCTGTCGGGCCCTGTCGGGCTCTGTCGGGCCCTGTCGGGCCCTGTCGGGCTCTGTCGGGCCCTGTCGGGCTCTGTCGGGCCCTGTCGGGCCCTGTCGGGCTCTGTCGGGCTCTGTCGGGCTCTGTCGGGCCCTGTCGGGCTCTGTCGGGCCCTGTCGGGCCCTGTCGGGCTCTGTCGGGCTCTGTCGGGATCTGTCGGGCTCTGTCGGGCTCTACTGGGCCCTGTCGGGCCCTGTCGGGCCCTGTCGGGCCCTGTCGGGCTCTGTCGGGCTCTGTCGGGCCCTGTCGGGCCCTGTCGGGCTCTGTCGGGCTCTGTCGGGCTCTACTGGGCCCTGTCGGGCTCTGTCGGGCTCTGTCGGGCTCTGTCGGGCTCTACTGGGCCCTGTCGGGCTCTGTCGGGCTCTGTCAGGCTCTGTCGGGCTCTGTCGGGCTCTACTGGGCCCTGTCGGGCTCTGTCGGGCTCTGTCGGGCCCTGTCGGGCTCTGTCGGGCTCTGTCGGGCTCTGTCGGGCTCTACTGGGCTCTGTCGGGCTCTGTCGGGCTCTGTCGGGCTCTGTCGGGCTCTACTGGGCCCTGTCGGGCTCTGTCGGGCTCTGTCGGGCCCTGTCGGGCTCTGTCGGGCCCTGTCGGGCCCTGTCGGGCCCTGTCGGGCCCTGTCGGGCTCTGTCGGGCTCTGTCGGGCTCTACTGGGCTCTGTCGGGCTCTACTGGGCTCTACTGGGCCCTGTCGGGCTCTGTCGGGCTCTGTCGGGCTCTGTCGGGCTCTACTGGGCCCTGTCGGGCTCTGTCGGGCCCTGTCGGGCTCTGTCGGGCTCTGTCGGGCTCTGTCGGGCTCTACTGGGCCTGTCGGGCCCTGTCGGGCCCTGTCGGGCTCTGTCGGGCTCTGTCGGGCTCTGTCGGGCTCTGTCGTCCTGTGTCGGGCTCTGTCGGGCTCTACTGGGCTCTGTCGGGCTCTGTCGGGCTCTGTCGGGCTCTACTGGGCCCTGTCGGGCCCTGTCGGGCTCTGTCGGGCTCTGTCGGGCTCTGTCGGGCTCTACTGGGCTCTACTGGGCTCTGTCGGGCTCTGTCGGGCTCTGTCGGGCTCTGTCGGGCTCTACTGGGCTCTACTGGGCCCTGTCGGGCTCTGTCGGGCTCTGTCGGGCTCTGTCGGGCTCTACTGGGCTCTACTGGGCTCTGTCGGGCTCTGTCGGGCTCTGTCGGGCTCTACTGGGCCCTGTCGGGCCCTGTCGGGCTCTGTCGGGCTCTGTCGGGCTCTGTCGGGCTCTACTGGGCCTGTCGGGCCCTGTCGGGCTCTGTCGGGCTCTGTCGGGCTCTACTGGGCTCTGTCGGGCTCTACTGGTCTCTACTGGGCCCTGTCGGGCTCTGTCGGGCTCTGTCGGGCTCTGTCGGGCTCTACTGGGCCCTGTCGGGCTCTGTCGGGCCCTGTCGGGCTCTGTCGGGCTCTGTCGGGTTCTGTCGGGCTCTGTCGGGCTCTGTCGGGCTCTGTCGGGCTCTGTCGTGCCCTGTCGGGCCCTGTCGGGCTCTGTCGGGCCCTGTCGGGCCCTGTCGGGCCCTGTCGGGCTCTGTCGGGCCCTGTCGGGCTCTGTCGGGCTCTGTCGGGCTCTGTCGGGCTCTACTGGGCCCTGTCGGGCCCTGTCGGGCCCTGTCGGGCTCTGTCGGGCTCTGTCGGGCTCTGTCGGGCTCTACTGGTCTCTACTGGGCTCTGTCGTGTTCTGTCGGGCCCTGTCGGGCCCTGTCGGGCCCTGTCGGGCTCTGTCGGGCTCTGTCGGGCTCTGTCGGGCTCTACTGGGCCCTGTCGGGCTCTGTCGGGCTCTGTCGGGCCCTGTCGGGCTCTGTCAGGCTCTGTCGGGCCCTGTCGGGCTCTGTCGGGCCCTGTCGGGCTCTGTCGGGCCCTGTCGGGCCCTGTCGGGCTCTGTCGGGCTCTGTCGGGCTCTGTCGGGCTCTGTCGGGCTCTACTGGGCTCTACTGGGCTCTGTCGGGCTCTGTCGGGCTCTACTGGGCCCTGTCGGGCCCTGTCGGGCCCTGTCGGGCCCTGTCGGGCTCTGTCGGGCTCTGTCGGGCTCTATTGGGCTCTGTCGGGTTCTACTGGGCTCTACTGGGCCCTGTCGGGCTCTGTCGGGCTCTGTCGGGCTCTGTCGGGCCCTGTCGGGCTCTGTCGGGCCCTGTCAGGCCCTGTCGGGCCCTGTCGGGCTCTGTCGGGCCCTGTCGGGCCCTGTCGGGCTCTGTTGGGCTCTGTCGGGCTCTGTCGGGCTCTACTGGGCCCTGTCGGGCTCTGTCGGGCTCTGTCGGGCTCTGTCGGGCCCTGTCAGGCTCTGTCGGGCTCTGTCGGGCCCTGTCGGGCTCTGTCGGGCTCTACTGGGCCCTGTTGGGCCCTGTCGGGCCCTGTTGGGCTCTGTCGGGCTCTGTCGGGCTGTGTCGGGCTCTGTCGGGCTCTATTGGGCTCTACTGGGCTCTGTCGGGCTCTGTCGGGCTCTGTCGGGCTCTGTCGGGCCCTGTCGGGCTCTGTCGGGTTCCGTCGGGCTCTGTCGGGCTCTGTCGGGCTCTGTCGGGCTCTACTGGGCCTGTCGGGCCCTGTCGGGCTCTGTCGGGCTCTGTCGGGCTCTACTGGGCTCTACTGGGCTCTGTCGGGCTCTGTCGGGTTCTGTCGGGCTCTGTCGGGCTCTGTCGGGCTCTGTCGTGCCCTGTCGGGCCCTGTCGGGCTCTGTCGGGCCCTGTCGGGCTCTGTCGGGCCCTGTCGGGCCCTGTCGGGCCCTGTCGGGCTCTGTCGGGCTCTGTCGGGCTCTGTCGGGCTCTACTGGGACCTGTCGGGCCCTGTCGGGCCCTGTCGGGCTCTGTCGGGCTCTGTCGGGCTCTGTCAGGCTCTACTGGGCTCTGTCGGGCCCTGTAGGGCCCTGTCGGGCTCTGTCGGGCCCTGTCGGGCCCTGTCGGGCCCTGTCGGGCTCTGTCGGGCTCTGTCGGGCTCTGTCGGGCTCTACTGGGCCTGTCGGGCCCTGTCGGGCTCTGTCGGGCTCTACTGGGCCCTGTCGGGCTCTGTCGGGCTCTGTCGGGCCCTGTCGGGCCCTGTCGGGCTCTGTCGGGCTCTACTGGGCTCTGTCGGGCTCTGTCGGGCTCTGTCGGGCTCTAGTGGGCCCTGTCGGGCCCTGTCGGGCTCTGTCGGGCTCTGTCGGGCCCTGTCGGGCTCTGTCAGGCCCTGTCGGGCTCTGTCGGGCTCTGTGGGGCCCTGTCGGGCTCTGTCGGGCTCTGTCGGGCTCTGTCGGGCCCTGTCGGGCTCTGTCAGGCCCTGTCGGGCCCTGTCGGGCTCTGTCGGGCCCTGTCGGGCCCTGTCGGGCTCTGTCGGGCCCTGTCGGGCCCTGTCGGGCTCTGTCGGGCTCTGTCGGGCTCTACTGGGCTCTGTCGGGCTCTGTCGGGCTCTACTGGGCCCTGTCGGGCTCTGTCGGGCCCTGTCGGGCTCTGTCGGGCCCTGTCGGGCTCTGTCGGGCTCTGTCAGGCTCTGTCGGGCTCTACTGGGCTCTGTCGGGTTCTACTGGGCTCTACTGGGCCCTGTCGGGCCCTGTCGGGCCCTGTCGGGCTCTGTCGGGCTCTGTCGGGCTCTGTCGGGCTCTGTCGGGCCCTGTCGGGCACTGTCGGGCTCTGTCGGGTTCTGTAGGGCCCTGTCGGGCTCTGTCGGGCTCTGTCGGGCTCTGTCGGGCTCTACTGGGCCCTGTCGGGCTCTGTCGGGCTCTGTCGGGCTCTGTCGGGCCCTGTCAGGCTCTGTCGGGCTCTGTCGGGCCCTGTCGGGCTCTGTCGGGCTCTACTGGGCCCTGTCGGGCCCTGTCGGGCTCTATCGGGCTCTGTCGGGCCCTGTCGGGCTCTGTCGGGCTCTGTCGGGCTGTGTCGGGCTCTGTCGAGCTCTACTGGGCTCTACTGGGCTCTGTCGGGCTCTGTCGGGCTCTGTCGGGCTCTGTCGGGCTCCACTGGGCCCTGTCGGGCCCTGTCGGGCCCTATCGGGCTCTGTCGGGCTCTGTCGGGCTCTGTCGGGTTCTGTCGGGCTCTACTGGGCCCTGTCGGGCCCTGTAGGGCTCTGTCGGGCTCTGTCGGGCTCTGTCGGGCTCTACTGGGCTCTACTGGGCTCTGTCGGGCTCTGTCGGGCTCTGTCAGGCTCTGTCGGGCTCTGTCATGCTCTGTCGGGCCCTGTCGGGCTCTGTCGGGCTCTGTCGGGCCCTGTCGGGCCCTGTCGGGCCCTGTCGAGCCCTGTCGGGCTCTGTCGGGCCCTGTCGGGCCCTGTCGGGCTCTGTCGGGCTCTGTCGGGCCCTGTCGGGCCCTGTCGGGCTCTGTCGGGCTGTGTCGGGCTCTGTCGGGCTCTACTGGGCCCTGTCGGGCCCTGTCGGGCCCTGTCGGGCTCTGTCGGGCTCTGTCGGGCTCTGTCGGGCTCTACTGGGCTCTGTCGGGCCCTGTCGGGCCCTGTCGTGCTCTGTCGGGCTCTGTCGGGCTCTACTGGGCTCTGTCGGGCGCTGTCGGGCTCTGTCGGGCTCTGTCGGGCTCTACTGGGCCCTGTCGGGCTCTGTCGGGCTCTGTCGGGCTCTGTCGGGCTCTGTCGGGCCCTGTCGGGCCCTGTCGGGCTCTGTCGGGCTCTGTCGGGCTCTACTGGGCTCTGTCGGGCTCTGTCGGGCTCTACTGGGCCCTGTCGGGCTCTGTCGGGCTCTGTCGGGCTCTGTGGGGCCCTGTCGGGCTCTGTCGGGCCCTGTCGGGCTCTGTCGGGCCCTGTCGGGCTCTGTCGGGCCCTGTCGGGCCCTGTCGGGCTCTGTCGGGCCCTGTCAGGCCCTGTCAGGCTCTGTCGGGCTCTGTCGGGTTCTGTCGGGCTCTGTCGGGCTCTGTCGGGCTCTACTGGGCCCTGTCGGGCTCTGTCGGGCCCTGTCGGGCTCTGTCGGGCTCTGTCGGGCCCTGTCGGGCTCTGTCGGGCTCTACTGGGCCCTGTCGGGCCCTGTCGGGCCCTGTCGGGCTCTGTCGGGCTCTTCTGGGCTCTACTGGGCTCTGTCGGGCTCTACTGGTCCCTGTCGGGCCCTGTCGGGCTCTGTCAGGCTCTGTCGGGCTCTGTCGGGCCCTGTCAGGCTCTGTCGGGCTCTGTCGTGCCCTGTGGGGTTCTGTCGGGCTCTGTCGGGCCCTGTCGGGCTCTATCGGGCCCTGTCGGGCTCTGTCGGGCCCTGTCGGGCCCTGTCGGGCCCTGTCGGGCTCTGTCGGGCTCTGTCGGGCCCTGTCGGGCTCTGTCGGGCTCTGTCGGGCTCTGTCGGGCTCTACTGGGCCCTGTCGGGCCCTGTCGGGCCCTGTCGGGCCCTGTCGGGCTCTGTCGGGCTCTGTCGGGCTCTGTCGGGCTCTACTGGGCTCTGTCGGGCTCTGTCGGGCTCTACTGGGCCCTGTCGGGCTCTGTCGGGCTCTGTCGGGCCCTGTCGGGCGCTGTCGGGCTCTGTCAGGCTCTGTCGGGCTCTGTCGGGCTCTACTGGGCCCTGTCGGGCACTGTCGGGCCCTGTCGGGCTCTACTGGGCTCTACTGGGCTCTGTCGGGCTCTTTCGGGCTCTACTGGGCCCTGTCGGGCCCTGTCGGGCCCTGTCGGGCCCTGTCGGGCTCTGTCGGGCCCTGTCGGGCCCTGTCGGGCTCTGTCGGGCCCTGTCGGGCTCTGTCGGGCTCTGTCGGACTCTGTCGGGCTCTACTGGGCCCTGTCGGGCCCTGTCGGGCCCTGTCGGGCTCTGTCGGGCCCTGTCGGGCCCTGTCGGGCTCTGTCGGGCTCTGTCGGGCTCTACTGGGCTCTCCTGGGCTCTGTCGGGCTCTGTCGGGCTCTACTGGGCCCTGTCGGGCCCTGTCGGGCCCTGACGGGCTCTGTCGCGCTCTACTGGGCCCTGTCGGGCTCTGTCGGGCCCTGTCGGGCTCTGTCGGGCTCTGTCGGGCCCTGTCGGGCTCTACTGGGCCTGTCGGGCTCTACTGGGCTCTGTCGGGGTCTGTCGGGCTCTACTGGGCCCTGTCGGGCTCTGTCGGGCCCTGTCGGGCTCTGTCGGGCTCTGTCGGGCCCTGTCGGGCTCTGTCGGGCTCTGTCGGGCTCTACTGGGCTCTCTCGGGCTCTACTGGGCTCTACTGGGCTCTGTCGGGCTCTGTCGGGCTCTACTGGGCCCTGTCGGGCCCTGTCGGGCCCTGACGGGCTCTGTCGGGCTCTACTGGGCTCTGTCGGGCTCTGTCGGGCTCTGTCGGGCCCTGTCGGGCTCTGTCGGGCTCTGTCGGGCTCTACTGGGCTCTGTCGGGCTCTGTCGGGCTCTACTGGGCCCTGTCGGGCTCTGTCGGGCTCTGTCGGGCCCTGTCGGGCTCTGTCGGGCTCTGTCGGGCTCTGTCGGGCTCTACTGGGCTCTGTCGGGTTCTACTGGGCTCTACTGGGCCCTGTCGGGCTCTGTCGGGCCCTGTCGGGCCCTGTCGGGCTCTGTCGGGCCCTGTCGGGCCCTGTCGGGCTCTGTCGGGCGCTGTCGGGCCCTGTCGGGCTCTGTCGGGCTCTGTCGGGCTCTGTCGGGCTCTGTCGGGCTCTACTGGGCCCTGTCGGGCTCTGTCGGGCTCTGTCGGGCTCTGTCGGGCCCTGTCAGGCTCTGTCGGGCTCTGTCGGGCCCTGTCGGGCTCTGTCGGGGTCTACTGGGCCCTGTCGGGCCCTGTCGGGCTCTGTCGGGCTCTGTCGGGCCCTGTCGGGCTCTGTCGGGCTCTGTCGGGCTGTGTCGGGCTCTGTCGGGCTCTCCTGGGCTCTACTGGGCTCTGTCGGGCTCTGTCGGGCTCTGTCGGGATCTGTCGGGCTCTACTGGGCCCTGTCGGGCCCTGTCGGGCTCTGTCGAGCTCTGTCGGGCTCTGTCGGGCTCTGTCGGGCTCTACTGGGCCCTGTCGGGCCCTGTCGGGCTCTGTCGGGCTCTGTCGGGCTCTGTCGGGCTCTACTGGGCTCTACTGGGCTCTGTCGGGCTCTGTCGGGTTCTGTCGGGCTCTGTCGGGCTCTGTCGGGCTCTGTCGGGCCCTGTCGGGCTCTGTCGGGCTCTGTCGTGCCCTGTCGGGCCCTGTCGGGCTCTGTCGGGCCCTGTCGGGCTCTGTCGGGCCCTGTCGGTCTCTGTCGGTCTCTGTCGGGCCCAGTCGGGCCCTGTCGGGCCCTGTCGGGCTCTGTCGGGCTCTGTCGGGCTCTGTCGGGCTCTACTGGGCCCTGTCGGGCCCTGTCGGGCTCTGTCGGGCTCTGTCGGGCTCTGTCGGGCTCTGTCGGGCTCTACTGGGCTCTGTCGGGCCCTGTCGGGCCCTGTCGGGCTCTATCGGGCTCTGTCGGGCCCTGTCGGGCCCTGTCGGGCTCTGTCGGGCTCTGTCGGGCTCTACTGGGCTCTGTCGGGCTCTGTCGGGCTCTGTCGGGCTCTACTGGGCCCTGTCGGGCTCTGTCGGGCCCTGTCGGGCCCTGTCGGGCCCTGTCGGGCTCTGTCGGGCTCTGTCGGGCTCTACTGGGCTCTGTCGGGCTCTGTCGGGCTCTGTCGGGCTCTGTCGGGCTCTACTGGGCCCTGTCGGGCTCTGTCGGGCTCTGTGGGGCCCTGTCGGGCTCTGTCGGGCCCTGTCGGGCCCTGTCGGGTCCTGTCGGGCCCTGTCGGGCCCTGTCGGGCTCTGTCGGGCTCTGTCGGGCTCTGTCGGGCTCTACTGGGCCCTGTCGGGCTCTGTCAGGCTCTGTCGGGCTCTGTCGGGCTCTGTCGGGCTCTACTGGGCCCTGTCGGGCTCTGTCGGGCTCTGTCGGGCCCTGTCGGGCTCTGTCGGGCCCTGTCGGGCCCTGTCGGGCTCTGTCGGGCTCTGTCGGGCTCTACTGGGCTCTGTCGGGCTCTACTGGTCTCTACTGGGCCCTGTCGGGCTCTGTCGGGCTCTGTCGGGCTCTACTAGGCTCTGTCGGGCTCTGTCAGGCCCTGTCGGGCCCTGTCGGGCTCTGTCGGGCTCTGTCGGGCTCTGTCGTGCTCTACTGGGCTCTGTCGGGCTCTGTCGGGCTCTTCTGGGCCCTGTTGGGCCCTGTCGGGCTCTGTCGGGCTCTGTCGGGCTCTGTCGGGCTCAACTGGTCTCTGTCGGGCTCTGTCGGGCTCTGTCGGGCTCTACTGGGCCCTGTCGGGCTCTGTCGGGCTCTGTCGGGCTCTGTCGGGCCCTGTCGGGCCCTGTCGGGCTCTGTCGGGCTCTGTCGGGCTCTGTCGGGCTCTGTCGGGTTCTGTCGGGCTCTGTCGGGCTCTGTCGGGTTCTACTGGGCCCTGTCGGGCTCTGTCGGGCCCTGTCGGGCCCTGTCGGGCCCTGTCGGGCCCTGTCGGGCTCTGTCGGGCCCTGTCGGGCCCTGTCGGGCTCTGTCGGGCTCTGTCGGGCCCTGTCGGGCTCTGTCGGGCTCTGTCGGGCTCTGTCGGGCTCTACTGGGCCCTGTCGGGCTCTGTCGGGCTCTGTCGGGCTCTGTCGGGCCCTGTCAGGCTCTGTCGGGCTCTGTCGGGCTCTGTCGGGCTCTACTGGGCTCTACTGGGCTCTGTCGGGCTCTGTCGGGCTCTGTCGGGCTCTACTGGGCCCTGTCGGGCCCTGTCGGGCTCTGTCGGGCTCTGTCGGGCTCTGTCGGGCTCTGTCGGGCTCTACTGGGCCTGTCGGGCCCTGTCGGGCTCTGTCGGGCTCTGTCGGGCTCTGTCGGGCTGTGTCGGGCTCTACTGGGCTCTACTGGGCTCTACTGGGCTCTGTCGGGCTCTGTCGGGCTCTGTCGGGCTCTACTGGGCCCTGTCGGGCCCTGTCGGGCTCTGTCGGGCTCTGTCGGGCTCTGTCGGGCTCTACTGGCCCTGTCGGGCCCTGTCGGGCTCTGTCGGGCTCTGTCGGGCTCTGTCGGGCTCTACTGGGCTCTACTGGGCTCTGTCGGGCTCTGTCGGGTTCTGTCGGGCTCTGTCGGGCTCTGTCGGGCTCTGTCGGGCTCTGTCGGGACCTGTCGGGCTCTGTCGGGCTCTGTCGTGCCCTGTCGGGCCCTGTCGGGCTCTGTCGGGCCCTGTCGGGCCCTGTCGGGCTCTGTCGGGCTCTGTCGGGCTCTGTCGGGCTCTACTGGGCCCTGTCGGGCCCTGTCGGGCCCTGTCGGGCTCTGTCGGGCTCTGTCGGGCTCTGTCGGGCTCTACTGGGCTCTGTCGGGCCCTGTCGGGCTCTGTCGGGCTCTGTCGGGCTCTACTGGGCCCTGTCGGGCTCTGTCGGGCTCTGTCGGGCTCTGTCGGGCTCTACTGGGCCCTGTCGGGCTCTGTCGGGCTCTGTCGGGCCCTGTCGGGCCCTGTCGGGCTCTGTCGGGCTCTACTGGGCTCTGTCGGGATCTACTGGGCCCTGTCGGGTTCTGTCGGGCTCTGTCGGGCCCTGTCGGGCTCTGTCAGGCCCTGTCGGGCCCTGTCGGGCTCTGTCGGGCTCTGTCGGGCTCTACTGGGCTCTACTGGGCTCTGTCGGGCTCTGTCGGGCTCTACTGGGCCCTGTCGGGCCCTGTCGGGCCCTGACGGGCGCTGTCGGGCTCTATCGGGCTCTGTCGGGCTCTGTCGGGTTCTGTCGGGCTCTGTCGGGCTCTGTCGGGCTCTACTGGGCCCTGTCGGGCCCTGTCGGGCCCTGTCGGGCTCTGTCGGGCTCTGTCGGGCTCTGTCGGGCTCTACTGGGCTCTGTCGGGCCCTGTCGGGTTCTGTCGGGCTCTGTCGGGCTCTGTCGGGCTCTACTGGGCCCTGTCGGGCCCTGTCGGGCCCTGTCGGGCTCTGTCGGGCCCTGTCGGGCCCTGTCGGGCTCTGTCGGGCTCTGTCGGGCTCTGTCGGGCTCTACTGGGCTCTACTGGGCTCTACTGGGCTCTGTCGGGCTCTGTCGGGCTCTGTCGGGCCCTGTCGGGCTCTGTCGGGCTCTGTCGGGCTCTACTGGGCTCTACTGGGCTCTGTCGGGCTCTGTCGGGCTCTACTGGGCCCTGTCGGGCCCTGTCGGGCCCTGACGGGCTCTGTCGGGCTCTACTGCGCTCTGTCGGGCTCTGTCGGGCTCTGTCGGGCCCTGTCGGGCTCTGTCGGGCTCTGTCGGGCTCTACTGGGCTCTGTCGGGCTCTGTCGGGCTCTGTCGGGCCCTGTCGGGCCCTGTCGGGCTCTGTCGGGCTCTGTCGGGCCCTGTCGGGCCCTGTCGGGCCCTGTCGGGCTCTGTCGGGCTCTGTCGGGCTCTGTCGGGCTCTGTCGGGATCTGTCGGGCTCTGTCGGGCTCTACTGGGCCCTGTCGGGCTCTGTCGGGCCCTGTCGGGCCCTGTCGGGCTCTGTCGGGCTCTGTCGGGCTCTGTCGGGCTCTACTGGGCTCTACTGGGCTCTGTCGGGCTCTGTCGGGCTCTACTGGGCCCTGTCGGGCCCTGTCGGGCCCTGACGGGCTCTGTCGGGCTCTACTGCGCTCTGTCGGGCTCTGTCGGGCCCTGTCGGGCCCTGTCGGGCTCTGTCGGGCTCTGTCGGGCTCTACTGGGCTCTGTCGGGCTCTGTCGGGCTCTGTCGGGCCCTGTCGGGCTCTGTCGGGCCCTGTCGGGCCCTGTCGGGCTCTGTCGGTCTCTGTCGGGCCCTGTCGGGCCCTGTCGGGCCCTGTCGGGCTCTGTCGGGCTCTGTCGGGCTCTGTCGGACTCTACTGGGCCCTGTCGGGCTCTGTCGGGCTCTGTCGGGCTCTGTCGGGCTCTACTGGGCTCTGTCGGGCCCTGTCGGGCCCTGTCGGGCTCTGTCGGGCTCTGTCGGGCCCTGTCGGGCCCTGTCGGGCTCTGTCGGGCTCTGTCGGGCTCTACTGGGCCCTGTCGGGCTCTGTCGGGCTCTGTCGGGCTCTACTGGGCCCTGTCGGGCTCTGTCGGGCTCTGTCGGGCCCTGTCGGGCCCTGTCGGGCTCTGTCGGGCTCTACTGGGCTCTGTCGGGCTCTGTCGGGCTCTGTCGGGATCTACTGGGCCCTGTCGGGCTCTGTCGGGCTCTGTCGGGCCCTGTCGGGCTCTGTCAGGCCCTGTCGGGCTCTGTCGGGCTCTGTCGGGCTCTGTCGGGCCCTGTCGGGCTCTGTCGGGCTCTGTCGGGCTCTGTCGGGCTCTGTCGGGCTCTACTGGGCTCTGACGGGCGCTGTCGGGCGCTGTCGGGCTCTACTGGGCTCTGTCGGGCTCTGTCGGGCTCTGTCGGGTTCTGTCGGGCTCTGTCGGGCTCTGTCGGGCTCTACTGGGCTCTGTCGGGCTCTGTCGGGCTCTACTGGGCTCTGTCGGGCTCTGTCGGGCTCTGTCGGGCTCTGTCGGGCTCTACTGGGCTCTGTCGGGCCCTGTCGGGCTCTGTCGGGCTCTGTCGGGCCCTGTCGGGCTCTGTCGGGCTCTGTCGGGCTCTGTCGGGCTCTACTGGGCTCTGTCGGGCTCTGTCGGGCTCTACTGGGCTCTACTGGGCTCTGACGGGCGCTGTCGGGCTCTACTGGGCTCTGTCGGGCTCTGTCGGGCTCTGTCGGGCTCTGTCGGGTTCTGTCGGGCTCTGTCGGGCTCTGTCGGGCTCTACTGGGCTCTGTCGGGCTCTGTCGGGCTCTACTGGGCTCTGTCGGGCTCTGTCGGGCTCTGTCGGGCTCTGTCGGGCTCTGTCGGGCTCTACTGGGCTCTGTCGGGCCCTGTCGGGCCCTGTCGGGCTCTGTCGGGCCCTGTCGGGCTCTGTCGGGCTCTGTCGGGCTCTGTCGGGCTCTACTGGGCTCTGTCGGGCTCTACTGGGCTCTGTCGGGCTCTGTCGGGCTCTACTGGGCCCTGTCGGGCCCTGTCGGGCCCTGACGGGCTCTGTCGGGCTCTACTGCGCTCTGTCGGGCTCTGTCGGGCTCTGTCGGGCTCTGTCGGGCTCTACTGGGCTCTGTCGGGCTCTGTCGGGCTCTGTCGGGTTCTGTCGGGCTCTGTCGGGCTCTGTCGGGCTCTGTCGGGCTCTGTCGGGACCTGTCGGGCTCTGTCGGGCTCTGTCGTGCCCTGTCGGGCCCTGTCGGGCTCTGTCGGGCCCTGTCGGGTTCTGTCGGGCTCTGTCGGGCTCTACTGGGCTCTGTCGGGCCCTGTCGGGCCCTGTCGGGCTCTGTCGGGCTCTACTGGGCTCTGTCGGGCTCTGTCGGGCTCTGTCGGGGTCTGTCGGGCTCTACTGGGCCCTGTCGGGCTCTGTCGGGCTCTGTCGGGCCCTGTCGGGCCCTGTCGGGCCCTGTCGGGCTCTGTCGGGCTCTGTCGGGCTCTACTGGGCTCTGTCGGGCTCTGTCGGGCTCTGTCGGGCTCTACTGGGCCCTGTCGGGCTCTGTCGGGCTCTGTCGGGCTCTGTCGGGCCCTGTCGGGCTCTGTCAGGCCCTGTCGGGCCCTGTCGGGCTCTGTCGGGCTCTGTCGGGCCCTGTCGGGTTCTGTCGGGCTCTGTCGGGCCCTGTCGGTCTCTGTCGGTCTCTGTCGGGCCCTGTCGGGCTCTGTCGGGCTCTGTCGGGCTCTGTCGGGCCCTGTCGGGCTCTGTCGAGCTCTGTCGGGCTCTGTCGCGCTCTACTGGGCCCTGTCGGGCTCTGTCGGGCTCTGTCGGGCTCTGTCGGGCCCTGTCAGGCCCTGTCGGGCTCTGTCGGGCCCTGTCGGGCTCTGTCGGGCTCTACTGGGCCCTGTCGGGCCCTGTCGGGCTCTGTCGGGCTCTGTCGGGCCCTGTCGGGCTCTGTCGGGTTCTGTCGGGCTCTGTCGGGCTCTGTCGGGCTCTGTCGGGTTCTGTCGGGCTCTGTCGGGCTCTGTCGGGCTGTGTCGGGCTCTGTCGAGCTCTACTGGGCTCTACTGGGCTCTGTCGGGCTCTGTCGGGCTCTGTCGGGCTATACTGGGCCCTGTCGGGCCCTGTCGGGCTCTGTCGGGCTCTGTCGGGCTCTGTCGGGCTCTGTCGGGCTCTACTGGGCCCTGTCGGGCCCTGTCGGGCTCTGTCGGGCTCTGTCGGGCTCTACTGGGCTCTACTGGGCTCTGTCGGGCTCTGTCGGGTTCTGTCAGGCTCTGTCGGGCTCTGTCGGGTTCTGTCGGGCTCTGTCAGGCTCTGTCGGGCTCTACTGGGCCCTGTCGGGCTCTGTCGGGCCCTGTCGGGCCCTGTCGGGCTCTGTCGGGCTCTGTCGGGCTCTGTCGGGTTCTGTCGGGCTCTGTCGGGCTCTGTCGGGCTCTGTCGGGTTCTACTGGGCTCTGTCGGGCTCTGTCGGGCTCTGTCGGGCTCTGTCGGGCCCTGTCGGGCTCTGTCGGGCCCTGTCGGGCCCTGTCGGGCTCTGTCGGGCTCTGTCGGGCCCTGTCGGGCTCTGTCGGGCTCTGTCGGGCTCTGTCGGGCTCTACTGGGCCCTGTCGGGCTCTGTCGGGCTCTGTCGGGCTCTGTCGGGCCCTGTCAGGCTCTGTCGGGCTCTGTCGGGCTCTACTGGGCTCTACTGGGCTCTGTCGGGCTCTGTCGGGCTCTGTCGGGCTCTACTGGGCCCTGTCGGGCCCTGTCGGGCTCTGTCGGGCTCTGTCGGGCTCTGTCGGGCTCTACTGGGCCTGTCGGGCCCTGTCGGGCCCTGTCGGGCTCTGTCGGGCTGTGTCGGGCTCTGTCGGGCTCTACTGGGCTCTACTGGGCTCTGTCGGGCTCTGTCGGGCTCTGTCGGGCTCTACTGGGCCCTGTCGGGCCCTGTCGGGCTCTGTCGGGCTCTGTCGGGCTCTGTCGGGCTCTACTGGGCCTGTCGGGCCCTGTCGGGCTCTGTCGGGCTCTGTCGGGCCCTGTCGGGCTCTACTGGGCTCTACTGGGCTCTGTCGGGCTCTGTCGGGTTCTGTCGGGCTCTGTCGGGCTCTGTCGGGACCTGTCGGGCTCTGTCGGGCTCTGTCGTGCCCTGTCGGGCCCTGTCGGGCCCTGTCGGGCCCTGTCGGGCTCTGTCGGGCTCTGTCGGGCTCTGTCGGGCTCTACTGGGCCCTGTCGGGCCCTGTCGGGCCCTGTCGGGCTCTGTCGGGCTCTGTCGGGCTCTGTCGGCTCTACTGGGCTCTGTCGGGCCCTGTCGGGCCCTGTCGGGCTCTGTCGGGCTCTGTCGGGCCCTGTCGGGCCCTGTCGGGCTCTGTCGGGCTCTACTGGGCCCTGTCGGGCTCTGTCGGGCTCTGTCGGGCTCTGTCAGGCTCTACTGGGCCCTGTCGGGCTCTGTCGGGCCCTGTCGGGCCCTGTCGGGCCCTGTCGGACTCTGTCGGGCTCTACTGGGCTCTGTCGGGCTCTGTCGGGCTCTGTCGGGATCTACTGGGCCCTGTCGGGTTCTGTCGGGCTCTGTCGGGCCCTGTCGGGCTCTGTCAGGCCCTGTCGGGCCCTGTCGGGCCCTGACGGGCGCTGTCGGGCTCTACTGGGCTCTGTCGGGCTCTGTCGGGCTCTGTCGGGCTCTGTCGGGCTCTGTCGGGCTCTGTCGGGCTCTACTGGGCCCTGTCGGGCCCTGTCGGGCCCTGTCGGGCTCTGTCGGGCTCTGTCGGGCTCTACTGGGCTCTGTCGGGCCCTGTCGGGTTCTGTCGGGCTCTGTCGGGCTCTGTCGGGCTCTGTCGGGCTCTACTGGGCTCTGTCGGGCCCTGTCGGGCCCTGTCGGGCTCTGTCGGGCTCTGTCGGGCTCTGTCGGGATCTGTCGGGCTCTGTCGGGCTCTACTGGGCCCTGTCGGGCCCTGTCGGGCTCTGTCGGGCTCTGTCGGGCTCTGTCGGGCTCTACTGGGCTCTACTGGGCTCTGTCGGGCCCTGTCGGGCCCTGTCGGGCTCTGTCGGGCTCTGTCGGGCTCTACTGGGCTCTACTGGGCTCTGTCGGGCTCTGTCGGGCTCTACTGGGCCCTGTCGGGCCCTGTCGGGCCCTGACGGGCTCTGTCGGGCTCTACTGCGCTCTGTCGGGCTCTGTCGGGCTCTGTCGGGCTCTGTCGGGCCCTGTCGGGCTCTGTCGGGCTCTGTCGGGCTCTACTGGGCTCTGTCGGGCTCTGTCGGGCTCTGTCGGGCTCTGTCGGGCCCTGTCGGGCTCTGTCGGGCCCTGTCGGGCTCTGTCGGGCTCTGTCGGGCTCTGTCGGGCTCTGTCGGGCTCTACTGGGCCCTGTCGGGCCCTGTCGGGCCCTGTCGGGCTCTGTCAGGCCCTGTCGGGCCCTGTCGGGCTCTGTCGGGCTCTGTCGGGCTCTGTCGGGCTCTGTCGGGCTCTACTGGGCTCTACTGGGCTCTGTCGGGCTCTGTCGGGCTCTACTGGGCCCTGTCGGGCCCTGTCGGGCCCTGACGGGCTCTGTCGGGCTCTACTGCGCTCTGTCGGGCTCTGTCGGGCTCTGTCGGGCCCTGTCGGGCTCTATCGGGCTCTGTCGGGCTCTACTGGGCTCTGTCGGGCTCTGTCGGGCTCTGTCGGGCCCTGTCGGGCTCTGTCGGGCCCTGTCGGGCCCTGTCGGGCTCTGTCGGGCTCTGTCGGGCCCTGTCGGGCCCTGTCGGGCTCTGTCGGGCTCTGTCGGGCCCTGTCGGGCTCTGTCGGGCTCTGTCGGGCTCTACTGGGCCCTGTCGGGCTCTGTCGGGCTCTGTCGGGCTCTGTCGGGCTCTACTGGGCCCTGTCGGGCCCTGTCGGGCCCTGTCGGGCTCTGTCGGGCTCTGTCGGGCCCTCTCGGGCCCTGTCGGGCTCTGTCGGGCTCTACTGGGCCCTGTCGGGCTCTGTCGGGCTCTGTCGGGCTCTGTCGGGCTCTGTCGGGCTCTGTCGGGCTCTACTGGGCCCTGTCGGGCTCTGTCGGGCTCTGTCGGGCCCTGTCGGGCCCTGTCGGGCTCTGTCGGGCTCTACTGGGCTCTGTCGGGCTCTGTCGGGCTCTGTCGGGATCTACTGGGCCCTGTCGGGCTCTGTCGGGCCCTGTCGGGCCCTGTCGGGCTCTGTCAGGCCCTGTCGGGCCCTGTCGGGCTCTGTCGGGCCCTGTCGGGCCCTGTCGGGCTCTGTCGGGCTCTGTCGGGCTCTGTCGGGCTCTGTCGGGCTCTACTGGGCTCTGACGGGCGCTGTCGGGCTCTACTGGGCTCTGTCGGGCTCTGTCGGGCTCTGTCGGGTTCTGTCGGGCTCTGTCGGGCTCTGTCGGGCTCTACTGGGCTCTGTCGGGCTCTGTCGGGCTCTACTGGGCTCTGTCGGGCTCTGTCGGGCTCTATCGGGCTCTGTCGGGCTCTGTCGGGCTCTGTCGGGCTCTACTGGGCTCTGTCGGGCCCTGTCGGGCCCTGTCGGGCCCTGTCGGGCTCTGTCGGGCTCTGTCGGGCCCTGTCGGGCTCTGTCGGGCTCTGTCGGGCTCTGTCGGGCTCTACTGGGCTCTGTCGGGCTCTGTCGGGCTCTGTCGGGCTCTACTGGGCTCTACTGGGCTCTGTCGGGCTCTGTCGGGCTCTACTGGGCCCTGTCGGGCCCTGTCGGGCCCTGACGGGCTCTGTCGGGCTCTACTGCGCTCTGTCGGGCTCTGTCGGGCTCTGTCGGGCTCTGTCGGGCTCTGTCGGGCTCTACTGGGCTCTACTGGGCTCTACTGCGCTCTGTCGGGCTCTGTCGGGCTCTGTCGGGCTCTACTGCGCTCTGTCGGGCTCTACTGCGCTCTGTCGGGCTCTGTCGGGCTCTGTCGGGCTCTGTCGGGCTCTGTCGGGCTCTGTCGGGCTCTACTGGGCTCTACTGGGCTCTGTCGGGCTCTGTCGGGTTCTGTCGGTCTCTGTCGGGCTCTGTCGGGCTCTGTCGGGCTCTGTCGGGACCTGTCGGGCTCTGTCGGGCTCTGTCGTGCCCTGTCGGGCCCTGTCGGGCTCTGTCGGGCCCTGTCGGGTTCTGTCGGGCTCTGTCGAGCTCTACTGGGCTCTACTGGGCTCTGTCGGGCTCTGTCGGGCTCTGTCGGGCTATACTGGGCCCTGTCGGGCCCTGTCGGGCTCTGTCGGGCTCTGTCGGGCTCTGTCGGGCTCTGTCGGGCTCTACTGGGCCCTGTCGGGCCCTGTCGGGCTCTGTCGGGCTCTGTCGGGCTCTGTCGGGCTCTACTGGGCTCTACTGGGCTCTGTCGGGCTCTGTCGGGTTCTGTCAGGCTCTGTCGGGCTCTGTCGTGCTCTGTCGGGCCCTGTCGGGCTCTGTCGGGCTCTGTCGTGCCCTGTCGGGCCCTGTCGGGCCCTGTCGGGCCCTGTCGGGCTCTGTCGGGCTCTGTCGCGCCCTGTCGGGCTCTGTCGGGCTCTGTCGGGCCGTGTCGGGCTCTGTCGGGCTCTACTGGGCCCTGTCGGGCCCTGTCGGGCTCTGTCGGGCTCTGTCGGGCTCTGTCGGGCTCTGTCGGGCCCTGTCGGGCCCTGTCGGCCTCTGTCGGGCTCTGTCGGGCCCTGTCAGGCCCTGTCGGGCTCTGTCGGGCTCTGTCGGGCTCTACTGGGCTCTGTCGGGCGCTGTCGGGCGCTGTCGGGCTCTGTCGGGCTCTACTGGGCCCTGTCGGGCTCTGTCGGGCTCTGTCGGGCTCTGTCGGGCCCTGTCGGGCCCTGTCGGGCTCTGTCGGGCTCTGTCGGGCTCTACTGGGCCCTGTCGGGCCCTGTCGGGCTCTGTCGGGCTCTGTCGGGCCCTGTCGGGCTCTGTCGGTCTCTGTCGGGCCCTGTCGGGCTCTGTCGGGCTCTACTGGGCCCTGTCGGGCCCTGTCGGGCTCTGTCGGGCTCTGTCGGGCTCTGTCGGGCTCTGTCGGGCTCTTCTGGGCTCTACTGGGCTCTGTCGGGCTCTACTGGTCCCTGTCGGGCTCTGTCGGGCTCTGTCAGGCTCTGTCGGGCTCTGTCGGGCCCTGTCAGGCTCTGTCGGGCTCTGTCGTGCCCTGTGGGGTTCTGTCGGGCTCTATCGGGCCCTGTCGGGCTCTGTCGGGCCCTGTCGGGCCCTGTCGGGCCCTGTCGGGCTCTGTCGGGCTCTGTCGGGCTCTATCGGGCTCTACTGGGCCCTGTCGGGCCCTGTCGGGCCCTGTCGTGCCCTGTCGGGCTCTGTCGGACTCTGTCGGGCTTTGTCGGGCTCTGTCGGGCTCTACTGGGCCCTGTCGGGCTCTGTCGGGCTCTGTCGGGCTCTGTCGGGCTCTGTCGGGCTCTGACGGGCTCTACTGGGCCCTGTCGGGCTCTGTCGGGCTCTGTCGGGCCCTGTCGGGCGCTGTCGGGCTCTGTCAGGCTCTCTCGGGCTCTGTCGGGCCCTGTCGGGCTCTACTGGGCCCTGTCGGGCCCTGTCGGGCCCTGTCGGGCTCTACTGGGCTCTACTGGGCTCTGTCGGGCTCTTTCGGGCTCTACTGGGCCCTGTCGGGCCCTGTCGGGCCCTGTCGGGCTCTGTCGGGCTCTGTCGGGCCCTGTCGGGCTCTGTCGGGCTCTGTCGGGCTCTACTGGGCTCTGTCGGGCCCTGTCGGGCCCTGTCGGGCTCTGTCGGGCCCTGTCGGGCTCTGTCGGGCTCTGTCGGGCTCTGTCGGGCTCTACTGGGCTCTGTCGGGCTCTACTGGGCTCTGTCGGGCTCTGTCGGGCTCTACTGGGCCCTGTCGGGCCCTGTCGGGCCCTGACGGGCTCTGTCGGGCTCTGTCGGGCTCTGTCGGGCTCTGTCGGGCTCTGTCGGGCTCTACTGGGCTCTGTCGGGCTCTGTCGGGCTCTGTCGGGTTCTGTCGGGCTCTGTCGGGCTCTGTCGGGCTCTGTCGGGCTCTGTCGGGACCTGTCGGGCTCTGTCGGGCTCTGTCGTGCCCTGTCGGGCCCTGTCGGGCTCTGTCGGGCCCTGTCGGGTTCTGTCGGGCTCTGTCGGGCTCTACTGGGCCCTGTCGGGCCCTGTCGGGCCCTGTCGGGCTCTGTCGGGCTCTACTGGGCTCTGTCGGGCTCTGTCGGGCTCTGTCGGGGTCTGTCGGGCTCTACTGGGCCCTGTCGGGCTCTGTCGGGCTCTGTCGGGCCCTGTCGGGCCCTGTCGGGCTCTGTCGGGCTCTGTCGGGCTCTACTGGGCTCTGTCGGGCTCTGTCGGGCTCTGTCGGGCTCTACTGGGCCCTGTCGGGCTCTGTCGGGCTCTGTCGGGCTCTGTCGGGCCCTGTCGGGCTCTGTCAGGCCCTGTCGGGCCCTGTCGGGCTCTGTCGGGCTCTGTCGGGCTCTGTCGGGCCCTGTCGGGTTCTGTCGGGCTCTGTCGGGCCCTGTCGGTCTCTGTCGGTCTCTGTCGGGCCCTGTCGGGCTCTGTCGGGCTCTGTCGGGCTCTGTCGGGCCCTGTCGGGCTCTGTCGAGCTCTGTCGGGCTCTGTCGCGCTCTACTGGGCCCTGTCGGGCTCTGTCGGGCTCTGTCGGGCTCTGTCGGGCCCTGTCAGGCCCTGTCGGGCTCTGTCGGGCCCTGTCGGGCTCTGTCGGGCTCTACTGGGCCCTGTCGGGCCCTGTCGGGCTCTGTCGGGCTCTGTCGGGCTCTGTCGGGCTCTGTCGGGCTGTGTCGGGCTCTGTCGAGCTCTACTGGGCTCTACTGGGCTCTGTCGGGCTCTGTCGGGCTCTGTCGGGCTATACTGGGCCCTGTCGGGCCCTGTCGGGCTCTGTCGGGCTCTGTCGGGCTCTGTCGGGCTCTGTCGGGCTCTACTGGGCCCTGTCGGGCCCTGTCGGGCTCTGTCGGGCTCTGTCGGGCTCTGTCGGGCTCTACTGGGCTCTACTGGGCTCTGTCGGGCTCTGTCGGGTTCTGTCAGGCTCTGTTGGGCTCTGTCGGGTTCTGTCGGGCTCTGTCAGGCTCTGTCGGGCTCTACTGGGCCCTGTCGGGCTCTGTCGGGCCCTGTCGGGCCCTGTCGGGCTCTGTCGGGCTCTGTCGGGCTCTGTCGGGTTCTGTCGGGCTCTGTCGGGCTCTGTCGGGCTCTGTCGGGTTCTACTGGGCTCTGTCGGGCTCTGTCGGGCTCTGTCGGGCTCTGTCGGGCCCTGTCGGGCCCTGTCGGGCTCTGTCGGGCCCTGTCGGGCTCTGTCGGGCTCTGTCGGGCCCTGTCGGGCTCTGTCGGGCTCTGTCGGGCTCTGTCGGGCTCTACTGGGCCCTGTCGGGCTCTGTCGGGCTCTGTCGGGCTCTGTCGGGCCCTGTCAGGCTCTGTCGGGCTCTGTCGGGCTCTACTGGGCTCTACTGGGCTCTGTCGGGCTCTGTCGGGCTCTGTCGGGCTCTACTGGGCCCTGTCGGGCCCTGTCGGGCTCTGTCGGGCTCTGTCGGGCTCTGTCGGGCTCTACTGGGCCTGTCGGGCCCTGTCGGGCCCTGTCGGGCTCTGTCGGGCTGTGTCGGGCTCTGTCGGGCTCTACTGGGCTCTACTGGGCTCTGTCGGGCTCTGTCGGGCTCTGTCGGGCTCTGTCGGGCTCTACTGGGCCCTGTCGGGCCCTGTCGGGCCCTGTCGGGCTCTGTCGGGCTCTGTCGGGCTCTGTCGGGCTCTACTGGGCCTGTCGGGCCCTGTCGGGCTCTGTCGGGCTCTGTCGGGCCCTGTCGGGCTCTACTGGGCTCTACTGGGCTCTGTCGGGCTCTGTCGGGTTCTGTCGGGCTCTGTCGGGCTCTGTCGGGACCTGTCGGGCTCTGTCGGGCTCTGTCGTGCCCTGTCGGGCCCTGTCGGGCCCTGTCGGGCCCTGTCGGGCCCTGTCGGGCCCTGTCGGGCTCTGTCGGGCTCTGTCGGGCTCTGTCGGGCTCTACTGGGCCCTGTCGGGCCCTGTCGGGCCCTGTCGGGCTCTGTCGGGCTCTGTCGGGCTCTGTCGGCTCTACTGGGCTCTGTCGGGCCCTGTCGGGCCCTGTCGGGCTCTGTCGGGCTCTGTCGGGCCCTGTCGGGCCCTGTCGGGCTCTGTCGGGCTCTACTGGGCCCTGTCGGGCTCTGTCGGGCTCTGTCGGGCTCTGTCAGGCTCTACTGGGCCCTGTCGGGCTCTGTCGGGCCCTGTCGGGCCCTGTCGGGCCCTGTCGGGCTCTGTCGGGCTCTACTGGGCTCTGTCGGGCTCTGTCAGGCTCTGTCGGGATCTACTGGGCCCTGTCGGGTTCTGTCGGGCTCTGTCGGGCCCTGTCGGGCTCTCTCAGGCCCTGTCGGGCCCTGTCGGGCCCTGACGGGCGCTGTTGGGCTCTACTGGGCTCTGTCGGGCTCTGTCGGGCTCTGTCGGGCTCTGTCGGGCTCTGTCGGGCTCTACTGGGCCCTGTCGGGCCCTGTCGGGCCCTGTCGGGCTCTGTCGGGCTCTGTCGGGCTCTACTGGGCTCTGTCGGGCCCTGTCGGGTTCTGTCGGGCTCTGTCGGGCTCTGTCGGGCTCTGTCGGGCTCTACTGGGCTCTGTCGGGCCCTGTCGGGCCCTGTCGGGCTCTGTCGGGCTCTGTCGGGCTCTGTCGGGCTCTGTCGGGCTCTGTCGGGATCTGTCGGGCTCTGTCGGGCTCTACTGGGCCCTGTCGGGCCCTGTCGGGCTCTGTCGGGCTCTGTCGGGCTCTGTCGGGCTCTACTGGGCTCTACTGGGCTCTGTCGGGCCCTGTCGGGCCCTGTCGGGCTCTGTCGGGCTCTGTCGGGCTCTACTGGGCTCTACTGGGCTCTGTCGGGCTCTGTCGGGCTCTACTGGGCCCTGTCGGGCCCTGTCGGGCCCTGACGGGCTCTGTCGGGCTCTACTGCGCTCTGTCGGGCTCTGTCGGGCTCTGTCGGGCTCTGTCGGGCCCTGTCGGGCTCTGTCGGGCTCTGTCGGGCTCTACTGGGCTCTGTCGGGCTCTGTCGGGCTCTGTCGGGCTCTGTCGGGCCCTGTCGGGCTCTGTCGGGCCCTGTCGGGCTCTGTCGGGCTCTGTCGGGCTCTGTCGGGCTCTGTCGGGCTCTACTGGGCCCTGTCGGGCCCTGTCGGGCCCTGTCGGGCTCTGTCGGGCCCTGTCGGGCCCTGTCGGGCTCTGTCGGGCTCTGTCGGGCTCTGTCGGGCTCTACTGGGCTCTACTGGGCTCTGTCGGGCTCTGTCGGGCTCTACTGGGCCCTGTCGGGCCCTGTCGGGCCCTGACGGGCTCTGTCGGGCTCTACTGCGCTCTGTCGGGCTCTGTCGGGCTCTGTCGGGCCCTGTCGGGCTCTATCGGGCTCTGTCGGGCTCTACTGGGCTCTGTCGGGCTCTGTCGGGCCCTGTCGGGCTCTGTCGGGCCCTGTCGGGCCCTGTCGGGCCCTGTCGGGCTCTGTCGGGCTCTGTCGGGCCCTGTCGGGCTCTGTCGGGCTCTGTCGGGCTCTGTCGGGCTCTACTGGGCCCTGTCGGGCTCTGTCGGGCTCTGTCGGGCTCTGTCGGGCTCTACTGGGCCCTGTCGGGCCCTGTCGGGCTCTGTCGGGCTCTGTCGGGCCCTCTCGGGCCCTGTCGGGCTCTGTCGGGCTCTACTGGGCCCTGTCGGGCTCTGTCGGGCTCTGTCGGGCTCTGTCGGGCTCTGTCGGGCTCTGTCGGGCTCTACTGGGCCCTGTCGGGCTCTGTCGGGCTCTGTCGGGCCCTGTCGGGCCCTGTCGGGCTCTGTCGGGCTCTACTGGGCTCTGTCGGGCTCTGTCGGGCTCTGTCGGGATCCACTGGGCCCTGTCGGGCTCTGTCGGGCTCTGTCGGGCCCTGTCGGGCTCTGTCAGGCCCTGTCGGGCCCTGTCGGGCTCTGTCGGGCCCTGTCGGGCCCTGTCGGGCTCTGTCGGGCTCTGTCGGGCTCTGTCGGGCTCTGTCGGGCTCTGTCGGGATCTACTGGGCTCTGACGGGCGCTGTCGGGCTCTACTGGGCTCTGTCGGGCTCTGTCGGGCTCTGTCGGGTTCTGTCGGGCTCTGTCGGGCTCTGTCGGGCTCTACTGGGCTCTGTCGGGCTCTGTCGGGCTCTACTGGGCTCTGTCGGGCTCTGTCGGGCTCTGTCGGGCTCTGTCGGGCTCTGTCGGGCTCTGTCGGGCTCTACTGGGCTCTGTCGGGCCCTGTCGGGCCCTGTCGGGCCCTGTCGGGCTCTGTCGGGCTCTGTCGGGCCCTGTCGGGCTCTGTCGGGCTCTGTCGGGCTCTGTCGGGCTCTACTGGGCTCTGTCGGGCTCTGTCGGGCTCTGTCGGGCTCTACTGGGCTCTACTGGGCTCTGTCGGGCTCTGTCGGGCTCTACTGGGCCCTGTCGGGCCCTGTCGGGCCCTGACGGGCTCTGTCGGGCTCTACTGCGCTCTGTCGGGCTCTGTCGGGCTCTGTCGGGCTCTGTCGGGCTCTGTCGGGCTCTACTGGGCTCTACTGGGCTCTACTGCGCTCTGTCGGGCTCTGTCGGGCTCTGTCGGGCTCTACTGCGCTCTGTCGGGCTCTACTGCGCTCTGTCGGGCTCTGTCGGGCTCTGTCGGGCTCTGTCGGGCTCTACTGGGCTCTACTGGGCTCTGTCGGGCTCTGTCGGGTTCTGTCGGGCTCTGTCGGGCTCTGTCGGGCTCTGTCAGGCTCTGTCGGGACCTGTCGAGCCCTGTCGGGCTCTGTCGGGCTCTGTCGTGCCCTGTCGGGCTCTGTCGGGCTCTGTCGGGCCCTGTCGGGCTCTATCGGGCTCTGTCGGGCCCTGTCGGGCTCTGTCGGGCTCTGTCGGGCTCTATCGGGCTCTACTGGGCCCTGTCGGGCCCTGTCGGGCTCTGTCGGGCTCTGTCGGGCTCTGTCGGGCTCTGTCGGGCCCTGTCGAGCCCTGTCGGGCTCTGTCGGGCTCTGTCGGGCCCTGTCGGGCTCTGTCGGGCTCTGTCGGGCTCTATCGGGCTCTACTGGGCCCTGTCGGGCCCTGTCGGGCTCTGTCGGGCTCTGTCGGGCTCTGTCGGGCTCTGTCGGGCCCTGTCGAGCCCTGTCGGGCTCTATCGGGCTCTGTCGGGCTCTACTGGGCCCTGTCGGGCTCTGTCGGGCTCTGTCGGGCTCTGTCGGGCTCTACTGGGCCCTGTCGGGCTCTGTCGGGCTCTGTCGGGCCCTGTCGGGCCCTGTCGGGCTCTGTCAGGCTCTGTCGGGCTCTGTCGGGTTCTACTGGGCCCTGTCGGGCCCTGTCGGGCCCTGTCGGGCTCTACTGGGCTCTACTGGGCTCTGTCAGGCTCTTTCGGGCTCTACTGGGCCCTGTCGGGCCCTGTCGGGCCCTGTCGGGCCCTGTCGGGCTCTGTCGGGCTCTGTCGGGCTCTGTCGGGCTCTACTGGGCTCTACTGGGCTCTGTCGGGCTCTGTCGGGCTCTACTGGCCCCTGTCGGGCCCTGTCGGGCCCTGTCGGGCTCTGTCGGGCTCTGTCGGGCTCTGTCAGGCTCTACTGGGCTCTACTGGGCTCTGTCGGGCTCTGTCGGGCACTACTGACCCCTGTCGGGCCCTGTCGGGCCCTGTCGGGCTCTGTCGGGCTCTACTGGGCTCTGTCGGGCTCTGTCGGGCTCTGTCGGGCTCTACTGGGCTCTGTCGGGCTCTGTCGGGCTCTGTCGGGCTCTACTGGGCCCTGTCGGGCTCTGTCGGGCCCTGACGGGCCCTGTCGGGCTCTGTCGGGCCCTGTCGGGCCCTGTCGGGCTCTGTCTGGCCCTGTCGGGCTTTGTCGGGCTCTGTCGGGCTCTACTGGGCCCTGTCGGGCTCTGTCGGGCCCTGTTGGGCTCTGTCGGGCTCTGTCGGGCTCTGTCGGGCTCTGTCGGGCTCTACTGGGCTCTACTGGGCTCTGTCGGGCTCTGTCGGGTTCTGTCGGGCTCTGTCGGGCTCTGTCGGGCCCTGTCGGGCCCTGTCGGGCTCTGTCGGGCTCTGTCGTGCCCTGTCGGGCCCTGTCGGGCTCTGTCGGGCCCTGTCGGGCCCTGTCGGGCTCTGTCGGGCTCTGTCGGGCCCTGTCGGGCTCTGTCGGGCTCTGTCGGGCTCTGTCGGGCTCTACTGGGCCCTGTCGGGCCCTGTCGGGCTCTGTCGGGCTCTACTGGGCCCTGTCGGGCCCTGTCGGGCTCTGTCGGGCCCTGTCGGGATCTGTCGGGCTCTGTCGGGCTGTGTCGGGCTGTGTCGGGCTCTGTCGGGTTCTCCTGGGCTCTACTGGGCTCTGTCGGGCTCTGTCGGGATCTGTCGGGCTCTACTGGGCCCTGTCGGGCCCTGTCGGGCTCTGTCGAGCTCTGTCGGGCTCTGTCGGGCTCTGTCGGGCTCTACTGGGCCCTGTCGGGCCCTGTCGGGCTCTGTCGGGCTCTGTCGGGCTCTGTCGGGCTCTACTGGGCTCTACTGGGCTCTGTCGGGCTCTGTCGGGTTCTGTCGGGCTCTGTCAGGCTCTGTCGGGCTCTGTCGGGCCCTGTCGGGCTCTGTCGGGCTCTGTCGTGCCCTGTCGGGCTCTGTCGGGCTCTGTCGGGCCCTGTCGGGCTCTATCGGGCCCTGTCGGGCCCTGTCGGGCCCTGTCGGGCCCTGTCGGGCTCTGTCGGGCTCTGTCGGGCCCTGTCGGGCTCTGTCGGGCTCTGTCGGGCTCTATCGGGCTCTACTGGGCCCTGTCGGGCCCTGTCGGGCTCTGTCGGGCTCTGTCGGGCTCTGTCGGGCTTTGTCGGGCCCTGTCGAGCCCTGTCGGGCTCTGTCGGGCTCTGTCGGGCTCTACTGGGCCCTGTCGGGCTCTGTCGGGCTCTGTCGGGCTCTGTCGGGCTCTACTGGGCCCTGTCGGGCTCTGTCGGGCTCTGTCGGGCCCTGTCGGGCCCTGTCGGGCTCTGTCAGGCTCTGTCGGGCTCTGTCGGGTTCTACTGGGCCCTGTCGGGCCCTGTCGGGCCCTGTCGGGCTCTACTGGGCTCTACTGGGCTCTGTCAGGCTCTTTCGGGCTCTACTGGGCCCTGTCGGGCCCTGTCGGGCCCGGTCGGGCTCTGTCGGGCTCTGTCGGGCTCTGTCGGGCTCTACTGGGCTCTACTGGGCTCTGTCGGGCTCTGTCGGGCTCTACTGGCCCCTGTCGGGCCCTGTCGGGCCCTGTCGGGCTCTGTCGGGCTCTGTCGGGCTCTGTCGGGCTCTGTCGGGCTCTACTGGGCTCTACTGGGCTCTGTCGGGCTCTGTCGGGCTCTACTGACCCCTGTCGGGCCCTGTCGGGCCCTGTCGGGCTCTGTCGGGCTCTACTGGGCTCTGTCGGGCTCTGTCGGGCTCTGTCGGGCTCTACTGGGCTCTGTCGGGCTCTGTCGGGCTCTGTCGGGCTCTACTGGGCCCTGTCGGGCTCTGTCGGGCCCTGACGGGCTCTGTCGGGCTCTGTCGGGCCCTGTCGGGCCCTGTCGGGCTCTGTCTGGCCCTGTCGGGCTTTGTCGGGCTCTGTCGGGCTCTACTGGGCCCTGTCGGGCTCTGTCGGGCCCTGTTGGGCTCTGTCGGGCTCTGTCGGGCTCTGTCGGGCTCTGTCGGGCTCTACTGGGCTCTACTGGGCTCTGTCGGGCTCTGTCGGGTTCTGTCGGGCTCTGTCGGGCTCTGTCGGGCCCTGTCGGGCCCTGTCGGGCTCTGTCGTGCCCTGTCGGGCCCTGTCGGGCCCTGTCGGGCTCTGTCGGGCTCTGTCGGGCCCTGTCGGGCTCTGTCGGGCTCTGTCGGGCTCTGTCGGGCTCTACTGGGCCCTGTCGGTCCCTGTCGGGCTCTGTCGGGCTCTACTGGGCCCTGTCGGGCCCTGTCGGGCTCTGTCGGGCCCTGTCGGGATCTGTCGGGCTGTGTCGGGCTGTGTCGGGCTCTGTCGGGTTCTCCTGGGCTCTACTGGGCTCTGTCGGGCTCTGTCGGGCTCTGTCGGGATCTGTCGGGCTCTACTGGGCCCTGTCGGGCCCTGTCGGGCTCTGTCGAGCTCTGTCGGGCTCTGTCGGGCTCTGTCGAGCTCTGTCGGGCTCTGTCGGGCTCTACTGGGCCCTGTCGGGCTCTACTGGGCTCTGTCGGGCTCTGTCGGGTTCTGTCGGGCTCTGTCGGGCCCTGTCGGGCCCTGTCGGGCTCTGTCGGGCCCTGTCGGGCCCTGTCGGGCTCTGTCGGGCCCTGTCGGGCCCTGTCGGGCCCTGTCGGGCTCTGTCGGGCTCTGTCGGGCCCTGTCGGGCCCTGTCGGGCCCTGTCGGGCTCTACTGGGCCCTGTCGGGCTCTGTCGGGCTCTGTCGGGCTCTGTCGGGCTCTGTCGGGCTCTGTCGGGCTCTACTGGGCTCTGTCGGGCCCTGTCGGGCCCTGTCGGGCTCTATCGGGCTCTGTCGGGCCCTGTCGGGCTCTACTGGGCTCTACTGGGCTCTGTCGGGCTCTGTCGGGCTCTGTCGGGCTCTGTCAGGCCCTGTCAGGCCCTGTCGGGCCCTGTCGGGCTCTGTCGGGCTCTGTCGGGCTCTGTCGGGCTCTACTGGGCCCTGTCGGGCTCTGTCGGGCTCTGTGGGGCCCTGTCGGGCTCTGTCGGGCTCTGTCGGGCCCTGTCGGGCTCTGTCGGGCCCTGTCGGGCCCTGTCGGGCTCTGTCGGGCTCTGTCGGGCTCTACTGGGCCCTGTCGGGCTCTGTCAGGCTCTGTCGGGCCCTGTCGGGCTCTGTCGGTCCCTGTCGGGCCCTGTCGGGCTCTGTCGGGCTCTACTGGGCCCTGTCGGGCCCTGTCGGGCCCTGTCGGGCTCTGTCGGGCTCTGTCGGGCTCTGTCGGGCTCTACTGGGCTCTACTGGGCTCTGTCGGGCTCTACTGGGCCCTGTCGGGCCCTGTCGGGCCCTGTCGGGCTCTGTCGGGCTCTGTCGGGCTCTGTCGGGCTCTGTCGGGCCCTGTCGGGCTCTGTCGGGCTCTGTCGGGCCCTGTCGTGCCCTGTCGGGCTCTGTCGGGCTCTGTCGGGCCCTGTCGGGCTCTGTCGGGCCCTGTCGGGCCCTGTCGGGCTCTGTCGGGCTCTGTCGGGCTCTACTGGGCCCTGTCGGGCCCTGTCGGGCTCTGTCGGGCCCTGTCGGGCTCTGTCGGGCTCTGTCGGGCCCTGTCGGGCCCTGTCGGGCTCTGTCGGGCTCTGTCGGGCTCTACTGGGCCCTGTCGGGCTCTGTCGGGCTCTGTCGGGCTCTGTCGGGCTCTGTCGGGCTCTACTGGGCCCTGTCGGGCTCTGTCGGGCTCTGTCGGGCCCTGTCGGGCCCTGTCGGGCTCTGTCAGGCTCTGTCGGGCTCTGTCGGGCTCTACTGGGCCCTGTCGGGCCCTGTCGGGCCCTGTCGGGCTCTACTGGGCTCTACTGGGCTCTGTCAGGCTCTTTCGGGCTCTACTGGGCCCTGTCGGGCCCTGTCGGGCCCTGTCGGGCTCTGTCGGGCCCTGTCGGGCTCTGTCGGGCTCTGTCGGGCTCTGTCGGGCTCTGTCGGGCTCTACTGCGCTCTACTGGGCTCTGTCGGGCTCTGTCGGGCTCTACTGGCCCCTGTCGGGCCCTGTCGGGCCCTGTCGGGCTCTGTCGGGCTCTGTCGGGCTCTGTCGGGCTCTGTCGGGCTCTACTGGGCTCTACTGGGCTCTGTCGGGCTCTGTCGGGCACTACTGGCCCCTGTCGGGCCCTGTCGGGCCCTGTCGGGCTCTGTCGGGCTCTACTGGGCTCTGTCGGGCTCTGTCGGGCTCTGTCGGGCTCTACTGGGCTCTGTCGGGCTCTGTCGGGCTCTGTCGGGCTCTGTCGGGCTCTACTGGGCCCTGTCGGGCTCTGTCGGGCCCTGACGGGCTCTGTCGGGCTCTGTCGGGCCCTGTCGGGCCCTGTCGGGCTCTGTCTGGCCCTGTCGGGCTCTGTCGGGCTCTACTGGGTCCTGTCGGGCTCTGTCGGGCCCTGTTGGGCTCTGTCGGGCTCTGTCGGGCTCTGTCGGGCTCTGTCGGGCTCTGTCGGGCCCTGTCGGGCTCTGTCGGGCCCTGTCGGGCCCTGTCGGGCCCTGTCGGGCTCTGTCGGGCTCTGTCGTGCCCTGTCGGGCCCTGTCGGGCTCTGTCGGGCCCTGTCGGGCTCTGTCGGGCTCTGTCTGGCCCTGTCGGGCTCTGTCGGGCTCTGTCGGGCTCTGTCGGGCTCTACTGGGCTCTGTCGGGCCCTGTCGGGCCCTGTCGGGCCCTGTCGGGCTCTGTCGGGCCCTGTCGGGCCCTGTCGGGCCCTGTCGGGCTCTGTCGGGCTCTGTCGGGCTCTACTGGGCTCTGTCGGGCTCTGTCGGGCTCTGTCGGGCTCTACTGGGCCCTGTCGGGCTCTGTCGGGCTCTGTCGGGCCCTGTCGGGCCCTGTCGGGCTCTGTCGGGCTCTGTCGGGCTCTACTGGGCTCTGTCGGGCTCTGTCGGGCTCTGTCGGGCTCTGTCGGGCTCTACTGGGCCCTGTCGGGCCCTGTCGGGCTCTGTGGGGCCCTGTCGGGCTCTGTCGGGCTCTGTCGGGCCCTGTCGGGCTCTGTCGGGCCCTGTCGGGCTCTGTCGGGCTCTGTCGGGCTCTGTCGGGCCCTCTCGGGCTCTGTCGGGCTCTGTCGGGCTCTGTCGGGCCCTGTCGGGCTCTGTCGGGTTCTGTCGGGCCCTGTCGGGCTCTGTCGGGCTCTACTGGGCCCTGTCGGGCCCTGTCGGGCCCTGTCGGGCTCTGTCGGGCTCTACTGGGCTCTGTCGGGCTCTGTCGGGATCTGTCGGGCTCTACTGGGCTCTGTCGGGCTCTGTCGGGCTCTGTCGGGCTCTACTGGGCCCTGTCGGGCCCTGTCGGGCCCTGTCGGGCTCTGTCGGGCCCTGTCGGGCCCTGTCGGGCTCTGTCGGGCTCTGTCGGGCTCTGTCGGGCTCTGTCGGGCTCTACTGGTCCCTGTCGGGCTCTGTCGGGCTCTGTCGGGCCCTGTCGGGCCCTGTCGGGCCCTGTCGGGCCCTGTCGGGCTCTGTCGGGCCCTGTCGGGCCCTGTCGGGCTCTGTCGGGCTCTACTGGGCCCTGTCGGGACCTGTCGGGCCCTGTCGGGCCCTGTCGGGCTCTGTCGGGCTCTGTCGGGCCCTGTCGGGCCCTGTCGGGCTCTGTCGGGCTCTGTCGGGCTCTGTCGGGCTCTACTGGGCCCTGTCGGGCTCTGTCGGGCTCTGTCGGGCTCTGTCGGGCTCTGTCGGGCTCTACTGGGCCCTGTCGGGCTCTGTCGGGCTCTACTGGGCCCTGTCGGGCCCTGTCGGGCTCTACTGGGCCCTGTCGGGCCCTGTCGGGCCCTGTCGGGCTCTGTCGGGCTCTGTCGGGCTCTGTCGGGCTCTGTAGGGCTCTGTAGGGCTCTGTCGGGTTCTGTCGGGCCCTGTCGGGCCCTGTCGGGCTCTGTCGGGCTCTGTCGGGCTCTGTTGGGCTGTGTCGGGCTCTGTCGGGCTCTGTCGGACTCTACTGGGCTCTACTGTTCCCTGTCAGGCTCTACTGGGCCCTGTCGGGCCCTGTCGGGCTCTGTCGGGCTCTGTCGGGCTCTGTCGGGCTCTGTCGGGCTCTGTCGGGCTCTACTGGGCTCTACTGGGCTCTGTCGGGCTCTGTCGGGCTCTGTCGGGCTCTACTGGGCCCTGTCGGGCTCTGTCGGGATCTGTCGGGCCCTGTCGGGCCCTGTCGGGCCCTGTCGGGCTCTGTCGGGCTCTGTCGGGCCCTGTCGGGCTCTGTCGGGCTCTGTCGGGCTGTGTCGGGCTCTGTCGGGCTCTACTGGGCTCTACTGGGCTCTGTCGGGCCCTGTCGGGCTCTGTCGGGCTCTGTCGGGATCTGTCGGGCTCTACTGGGCCCTGTCGGGCTCTGTAGGGCTCTGTCGGGCTCTGTCGGGCTCTGTCGGGCTCTACTGGGCCCTGTCGGGCTCTGTCGGGCTCTGTCGGGCTCTGTCGGGCTCTGTCGGGCTCTACTGGGCTCTACTGGGCTCTGTCGGGCTCTGTCGGGCTCTGTCGGGCCCTGTCGGGCCCTGTCGGTCTCTGTCGTGCCCTGTCGGGCCCTGTCGGGCTCTGTCGGGCCCTGTCGGGCCCTGTCGGGCTCTGTCGGGCTCTGTCGGGCCCTGTCGGGCTCTGTCGGGCTCTGTCAGGCTCTGTCGGGCTCTACTGGGCCCTGTCGGGCCCTGTCGGGCCCTGTCGGGCTCTGTCGGGCTCTGTCGGGCTCTACTGGGCTCTGTCGGGCTCTGTCGGGCTCTGTCGGGCCCTGTCGGGCCCTGTCGGGCTCTGTCGGGCTCTGTCGGGCCCTGTCGGGCCCTGTCGGGCTCTGTCGGGCTCTGTCGGGCTCTGTCGGGCTCTGTCGGGCTCTACTGGGCCCTGTCGGGCTCTGTCGGGCTCTGTCGGGTTCTGTCGGGCCCTGTCGGGCCCTGTCGGGCTCTGTCGGGCTCTGTCGGGCTCTGTCGGGCTCTGTCGGGATCTACTGGGCCCTGTCGGGCTCTGTCGGGCTCTGTGGGGCCCTGTCGGGCTCTGTCGGGCCCTGTCGGGCTCTGTCGGGCCCTGTCGGGCTCTGTCGGGCTCTGTCGGGCTCTGTCGGGCTCTGTCGGGCTCTGTCGGGCTCTGTCGGGCTCTACTGGGCCCTGTCGGGCCCTGTCGGGCTCTGTCGGGCCCTGTCGGGCTCTGTCTGGCTCTGTCGGGCCCTGTCGGGCTCTGTCGGGCTCTACTGGGCCCTGTCGGGCCCTGTCGGGCTCTGTCGGGCTCTGTCGGGCTCTACTGGGCTCTACTGGGCTCTGTCGGGCTCTACTGGGCCCTGTCGGGCCCTGTCGGGCTCTGTCGGGCTCTGTCAGGCTCTGTCGGGCTCTGTCGCGCCCTGTCGGGCTCTGTCGGGCTCTGTCGTGCCCTGTCGGGCTCTGTCGGGCCCTGTCGGGCTCTGTCGGGTTCTGTCGGGCTCTATCGGGCTCTACTGGACCCTGTCGGGCCCTGTCGGGCTCTGTCGGGCCCTGTCGGGCTCTGTCGGGCTCTGTCGGGCCCTGTCGGGCCCTGTCGGGCTCTGTCGGGCTCTGTCGGGCTCTGTCGGGCTCTACTGGGCCCTGTCGGGCTCTGTCGGGCTCTGTCGGGCTCTGTCGGGCTCTGTCGGGCTCTACTGGGCCCTGTCGGGCTCTGTCGGGCTCTGTCGGGCCCTGTCGGGCCCTGTCGGGCTCTGTCGGGCTCTACTGGGCCCTGTCGGGCCCTATCGGGCCCTGTCGGGCTCTACTGGGCTCTACTGGGCTATGTCGGGCTCTACTGGCCCCTGTCGGGCCCTGTCGGGCCCTGTCGGGCTCTGTCGGCCTCTACTGGGCTCTGTCGGGCTCTGTCGGGCTCTGTCGGGCTCTACTGGGCTCTGTCGGGCTCTGTCGGGCTCTGTCGGGATCTGTCGGGCTCTACTGGGCCCTGTCGGGCTCTGTCGGGCCCTGTCGGGCCCTGTCGGGCTCTGTCGGGCTCTGTCGAGACCTGTCGGGCTCTGTCGGGCTCTGTCGGGCTCTGTCGGGCCCTGTCGGGCCCTGTCGGGCCCTGTCGGGCTCTGTCGGGCTCTGTCGGGCTCTGTCGGGCTCTGTCGGGCTCTACTGGGCCCTGTCGGGCTCTGTCGGGCTCTGTCGGGCTCTGTCGGGCCCTGTCGGGCTCTGTCGGGCCCTGTCGGGCTCTGTCGGGCTCTGTCGGGCTCTGTCGGGCTCTACTGGGCCCTGTCGGGCTCTGTCGGGCCCTGTCGGGCCCTGTCGGGCCCTGTCGGGCTCTGTCGGGCTCTGTCGGGCTCTGTCGGGCTCTACTGGGCCCTGTCGGGTTCTGTCGGGCTCTGTCGGGCTCTGTCGGGCTCTACTGGGCCCTGTCGGGCTCTGTCGGGCTCTGTCGGGCTCTGTCGGGCCCTCTCGGCTCTGTCGGGCTCTACTGGGCCCTGTCGGGCCCTGTCGGGCTCTGTCGGGCTCTGTCGGGCCCTCTCGGGCCCTGTCGGGCTCTGTCGGGCTCTGTCGGGCCCTGTCGGGCTCTGTCGGGCTCTGTCGGGCTCTGTCGGGCTCTGTCGGGCTCTACTGGGCTCTGTCGGGCCCTGTCGGGCTCTGTCGGGCCCTGTCGGGCTCTGTCGGGCTCTACTGGGCCCTGTCGGGCCCTGTCGGGCCCTGTCGGGCCCTGTCGGGCTCTGTCGGGCTCTGTCGGGCTCTGTCGGGCTCTGTCGGGCTCTACTGGGCTCTGTCGGGCTCTGTCGGGCTCTGTCGGGCTCTACTGGGCCCTGTCGGGCTCTGTCAGGCTCTGTCGGGCCCTGTCGGGCTCTGTTGGGCCCTGTCGGGCTCTGTTGGGCCCTGTCGGGCTCTGTCGGGCCCTGTCGGGCCCTGTCGGGCTCTGTCGGGCTCTGTCGGGCTCTGTCGGGCTCTACTGGGCTCTGTCGGGCTCTGTCGGGCTCTGTCGGGCTCTGTCGGGCTCTGTCGGGCTCTACTGGGCCCTGTCGGGCCCTGTCGGGCTCTGTCGGGCTCTGTCGGGCTCTGTCGGGCTCAACTGGTCTCTGTCGGGCTCTGTCGGGTTCTGTCGGGCTCTGTCGGGCTCTGTCGGGCTCTGTCGGGCTCTACTGGGCTCTACTGGGCTCTGTCGGGCTCTGTCGGGCTCTACTGGGCCCTGTCGGGCTCTGTCGGGCTCTACTGGGCCCTGTCGGGCTCTGTCGGGCCCTGTCGGGCCCTGTCGGGCTCTGTCGGGTTCTATCGGGCTCTGTCGGGCTCTGTCGGGCCCTGTCGGGCTCTGTCGGGCTCTGTCGGGCCCTGTCGGGCTCTGTCGGGCTCTGTCGGGCTCTGTCGGGCTCTACTGGGCCCTGTCGGGCTCTGTCGGGCTCTGTCGGGCCCTGTCGGGCTCTGTCGGGCTCTACTGGGCCCTGTCGGGCCCTGTCGGGCCCTGTCGGGCTCTGTCGGGCTCTGTCGGGCTCTGTCGGGCTCTACTGGGCTCTACTGGGCTCTGTCGGGCTCTACTGGGCACTGTCGGGCCTTGTCGGGCTCTGTCGGGCTCTGTCAGGCTCTGTCGGGCCCTGTCGGGCCCTGTCGGGCTCTGTCGGGCTCTGTCGTGCCCTGTCGGGCTCTGTCGGGCTCTGTCGGGCCCTGTCGGGCTCTATCGGGCCTTGTCGGGCCCTGTCGGGCCCTGTCGGGCCCTGTCGGGCTCTGTCGGGCTCTGTCGGGCTCTGTCGGGCTCTGTCGGGCTCTATCGGGCTCTACTGGGCCCTGTCGGGCCCTGTCGGGCCCTGTCGGGCTCTGTCAGGCTCTGTCGGGCTCTGTCGGGCTCTACTGGGCCCTGTCGGGCTCTGTCGGGCTCTGTCGGGCTCTGTCGGGCTCTGTCGGGCTCTACTGGGCCCTGTCGGGCTCTGTCGGGCCCTGTCGGGCCCTGTCGGGCCCTGTCGGGCCCTGTCGGGCTCTGTCGGGCTCTGTCGGGCTCTGTCGGGCCCTGTCGGGCCCTGTCGGGCTCTGTCGGGCTCTGTCGGTCTCTGTCGGGCTCTACTGGGCCCTGTCGGGCTCTGTCGGGCTCTGTCGGGCTCTGTCGGGCTCTACTGGGCCCTGTCGGGCTCTGTCGGGCTCTGTCGGGCCCTGTCGGGCCCTGTCGGGCTCTGTCAGGCTCTGTCGGCCTCTGTCGGCCTCTGTCGGGCTCTACTGGGCCCTGTCGGGCTCTGTCGGGCTCTGTCGGGCCCTGTCGGGCCCTGTCGGGCTCTGTCGGGCTCTGTCGGGCTCTGTCGGGCTCTACTGGGCTCTACTGGGCTCTGTCGGGCTCTGTCGGGCTCTACTGGCCCCTGTCGGGCCCTGTCGGGCCCTGTCGGGCTCTGTCGGGCTCTACTGGGCTCTGTCGGGCTCTGTCGGGATCTGTCGGGCTCTACTGGGCTCTGTCGGGCTCTGTCGGGCTCTGTCGGGCTCTGTCGGGCTCTACTGGGCCCTGTCGGGCTCTGTCGGACCCTGTCGGGCCCTGTCGGGCTCTGTCGGGCCCTGTCGGGCTCTGTCGGGCTCTGTCGGGCTCTGTCGGGCTCTGTCGGGCTCTACTGGGCCCTGTCGGGCTCTGTCGGGCTCTATCGGGCTCTACTGGGCCCTGTCGGGCTCTGTCGGGCTCTGTCGGGCCCTGTCGGGCCCTGTCGGGCTCTGTCGGGCTCTACTGGGCCCTGTCGGGCCCTATCGGGCCCTGTCGGGCTCTACTGGGCTCTACTGGGCTATGTCGGGCTCTACTGGCCCCTGTCGGGCCCTGTCGGGCCCTGTCGGGCTCTGTCGGCCTCTACTGGGCTCTGTCGGGCTCTGTCGGGCTCTGTCGGGCTCTACTGGGCTCTGTCGGGCTCTGTCGGGCTCTGTCGGGATCTGTCGGGCTCTACTGGGCCCTGTCGGGCTCTGTCGGGCCCTGTCGGGCCCTGTCGGGCTCTGTCGGGCTCTGTCGAGACCTGTCGGGCTCTGTCGGGCTCTGTCGGGCTCTGTCGGGCCCTGTCGGGCCCTGTCGGGCCCTGTCGGGCTCTGTCGGGCTCTGTCGGGCTCTGTCGGGCTCTACTGGGCCCTGTCGGGCTCTGTCGGGCTCTGTCGGGCTCTGTCGGGCCCTGTCGGGCTCTGTCGGGCTCTACTGGGCCCTGTCGGGCCCTGTCGGGCTCTGTCGGGCTCTGTCGGGCTCTGTCGGGCTCTACTGGGCCCTGTCGGGCTCTGTCGGGCCCTGTCGGGCCCTGTCGGGCCCTTTCGGGCTCTGTCGGGCTCTGTCGGGCTCTGTCGGGCTCTACTGGGCCCTGTCGGGTTCTGTCGGGCTCTGCCGGGCTCTGTCGGGCTCTACTGGGCCCTGTCGGGCTCTGTCGGGCTCTGTCGGGCTCTGTCGGGCCCTCTCGGCTCTGTCGGGCTCTACTGGGCCCTGTCGGGCTCTGTCGGGCTCTGTCGGGCCCTGTCGGGCCCTGTCGGGCTCTGTCGGGCCCTGTCGGGCCCTGTCGGGCTCTGTCGGGCTCTGTCGGGCTCTGTCGGGCTCTGTCGGGCTCTACTGGGCTCTGTCGGGCCCTGTCGGGCTCTGTCGGGCCCTGTCGGGCTCTGTCGGGCTCTGTCGGGCTCTACTGGGCCCTGTCGGGCCCTGTCGGGCCCTGTCGGGCTCTGTCGGGCCCTGTCGGGCCCTGTCGGGCCCTGTCGGGCCCTGTCGGGCTCTGTCGGGCTCTGTCGGGCTCTGTCGGGCTCTACTGGGCTCTGTCGGGCTCTGTCGGGCTCTGTCGGGCTCTGTCGGGCTCTACTGGGCCCTGTCGGGCTCTGTCAGGCTCTGTCGGGCCCTGTCGGGCTCTGTCGGGCTCTGTCGGGCTCTGTCGGGCCCTGTCGGGCCCTGTCGGGCTCTGTCGGGCTCTGTCGGGCTCTACTGGGCTCTGTCGGGCTCTGTCGGGCTCTGTCGGACTCTGTCGGGCTCTGTCGGGCTCTACTGGGCCCTGTCGGGCTCTGTCGGGCTCTGTCGGGCTCTGTCGGGCTCTGTCGGGCTCAACTGGTCTCTGTCGGGCTCTGTCGGGTTCTGTCGGGCTCTGTCGGGCTCTGTCGGGCTCTGTCGGGCTCTACTGGGCTCTACTGGGCTCTGTCGGGCTCTGTCGGGCTCTACTGGGCCCTGTCGGGCTCTGTCGGGCTCTACTGGGCCCTGTCGGGCTCTGTCGGGCCCTGTCGGGCCCTGTCGGGCTCTGTCGGGTTCTATCGGGCTCTGTCGGGCTCTGTCGGGCCCTGTCGGGCTCTGTCGGGCTCTGTCGGGCCCTGTCGGGCTCTGTCGGGCTCTGTCGGGCTCTGTCGGGCTCTACTGGGCCCTGTCGGGCTCTGTCGGGCTCTGTCGGGCCCTGTCGGGCTCTGTCGGGCTCTACTGGGCCCTGTCGGGCCCTGTCGGGCCCTGTCGGGCTCTGTCGGGCTCTGTCGGGCTCTGTCGGGCTCTACTGGGCTCTACTGGGCTCTGTCGGGCTCTACTGGGCACTGTCGGGCCTTGTCGGGCTCTGTCGGGCTCTGTCAGGCTCTGTCGGGCCCTGTCGGGCCCTGTCGGGCTCTGTCGGGCTCTGTCGTGCCCTGTCGGGCTCTGTCGGGCTCTGTCGGGCCCTGTCGGGCTCTATCGGGCCTTGTCGGGCCCTGTCGGGCCCTGTCGGGCCCTGTCGGGCTCTGTCGGGCTCTGTCGGGCTCTGTCGGGCTCTGTCGGGCTCTATCGGGCTCTACTGGGCCCTGTCGGGCCCTGTCGGGCCCTGTCGGGCTCTGTCAGGCTCTGTCGGGCTCTGTCGGGCTCTACTGGGCCCTGTCGGGCTCTGTCGGGCTCTGTCGGGCTCTGTCGGGCTCTGTCGGGCTCTACTGGGCCCTGTCGGGCTCTGTCGGGCCCTGTCGGGCCCTGTCGGGCCCTGTCGGGCCCTGTCGGGCTCTGTCGGGCTCTGTCGGGCTCTGTCGGGCCCTGTCGGGCCCTGTCGGGCTCTGTCGGGCTCTGTCGGTCTCTGTCGGGCTCTACTGGGCCCTGTCGGGCTCTGTCGGGCTCTGTCGGGCTCTGTCGGGCTCTACTGGGCCCTGTCGGGCTCTGTCGGGCTCTGTCGGGCCCTGTCGGGCCCTGTCGGGCTCTGTCAGGCTCTGTCGGCCTCTGTCGGCCTCTGTCGGGCTCTACTGGGCCCTGTCGGGCTCTGTCGGGCTCTGTCGGGCCCTGTCGGGCCCTGTCGGGCTCTGTCGGGCTCTGTCGGGCTCTGTCGGGCTCTACTGGGCTCTACTGGGCTCTGTCGGGCTCTGTCGGGCTCTACTGGCCCCTGTCGGGCCCTGTCGGGCCCTGTCGGGCTCTGTCGGGCTCTACTGGGCTCTGTCGGGCTCTGTCGGGATCTGTCGGGCTCTACTGGGCTCTGTCGGGCTCTGTCGGGCTCTGTCGGGCTCTGTCGGGCTCTACTGGGCCCTGTCGGGCTCTGTCGGACCCTGTCGGGCCCTGTCGGGCTCTGTCGGGCCCTGTCGGGCTCTGTCGGGCTCTGTCGGGCTCTGTCGGGCTCTGTCGGGCTCTACTGGGCCCTGTCGGGCTCTGTCGGGCTCTATCGGGCTCTACTGGGCCCTGTCGGGCTCTGTCGGGCTCTGTCGGGCCCTGTCGGGCCCTGTCGGGCTCTGTCGGGCTCTACTGGGCCCTGTCGGGCCCTATCGGGCCCTGTCGGGCTCTACTGGGCTCTACTGGGCTATGTCGGGCTCTACTGGCCCGTGTCGGGCCCTGTCGGGCCCTGTCGGGCTCTGTCGGCCTCTACTGGGCTCTGTCGGGCTCTGTCGGGCTCTGTCGGGCTCTACTGGGCTCTGTCGGGCTCTGTCGGGCTCTGTCGGGATCTGTCGGGCTCTACTGGGCCCTGTCGGGCTCTGTCGGGCCCTGTCGGGCCCTGTCGGGCTCTGTCGGGCTCTGTCGACACCTGTCGGGCTCTGTCGGGCTCTGTCGGGCTCTGTCGGGCCCTGTCGGGCCCTGTCGGGCCCTGTCGGGCTCTGTCGGGCTCTGTCGGGCTCTGTCGGGCTCTACTGGGCCCTGTCGGGCTCTGTCGGGCTCTGTCGGGCTCTGTCGGGCCCTGTCGGGCTCTGTCGGGCTCTACTGGGCCCTGTCGGGCCCTGTCGGGCTCTGTCGGGCTCTGTCGGGCTCTGTCGGGCTCTACTGGGCCCTGTCGGGCTCTGTCGGGCCCTGTCGGGCCCTGTCGGGCCCTTTCGGGCTCTGTCGGGCTCTGTCGGGCTCTGTCGGGCTCTACTGGGCCCTGTCGGGTTCTGTCGGGCTCTGTCGGGCTCTGTCGGGCTCTACTGGGCCCTGTCGGGCTCTGTCGGGCTCTGTCGGGCTCTGTCGGGCCCTCTCGGCTCTGTCGGGCTCTACTGGGCCCTGTCGGGCTCTGTCGGGCTCTGTCGGGCCCTGTCGGGCCCTGTCGGGCTCTGTCGGGCCCTGTCGGGCCCTGTCGGGCTCTGTCGGGCTCTGTCGGGCTCTGTCGGGCTCTGTCGGGCTCTACTGGGCTCTGTCGGGCCCTGTCGGGCTCTGTCGGGCCCTGTCGGGCTCTGTCGGGCTCTGTCGGGCTCTACTGGGCCCTGTCGGGCCCTGTCGGGCCCTGTCGGGCCCTGTCGGGCTCTGTCGGGCCCTGTCGGGCCCTGTCGGGCCCTGTCGGGCCCTGTCGGGCTCTGTCGGGCTCTGTCGGGCTCTGTCGGGCTCTACTGGGCTCTGTCGGGCTCTGTCGGGCTCTGTCGGGCTCTGTCGGGCTCTACTGGGCCCTGTCGGGCTCTGTCAGGCTCTGTCGGGCCCTGTCGGGCTCTGTCGGGCTCTGTCGGGCTCTGTCGGGCTCTGTCGGGCCCTGTCGGGCCCTGTCGGGCTCTGTCGGGCTCTGTCGGGCTCTGTCGGGCTCTACTGGGCTCTGTCGGGCTCTGTCGGGCTCTGTCGGGCTCTGTCGGGCTCTGTCGGGCTCTACTGGGCCCTGTCGGGCCCTGTCGGGCTCTGTCGGGCTCTGTCAGGCTCTGTCGGGCTCAACTGGTCTCTGTCGGGCTCTGTCGGGTTCTGTCGGGCTCTGTCGGGCTCTGTCGGGCTCTGTCGGGCTCTACTGGGCTCTACTGGGCTCTGTCGGGCTCTGTCGGGCTCTACTGGGCCCTGTCGGGCTCTGTCGGGCTCTACTGGGCCCTGTCGGGCTCTGTCGGGCCCTGTCGGGCCCTGTCGGGCTCTGTCGGGTTCTATCGGGCTCTGTCGGGCTCTGTCGGGCCCTGTCGGGCTCTGTCGGGCTCTGTCGGGCTCTGTCGGGCTCTACTGGGCCCTGTCGGGCTCTGTCGGGCTCTGTCGGGCCCTGTCGGGCTCTGTCGGGCTCTACTGGGCCCTGTCGGGCCCTGTCGGGCCCTGTCGGGCTCTGTCGGGCTCTGTCGGGCTCTGTCGGGCTCTACTGGGCTCTACTGGGCTCTGTCGGGCTCTACTGGGCACTGTCGGGCCCTGTCGGGCTCTGTCGGGCTCTGTCAGGCCCTGTCGGGCCCTGTCGGGCCCTGTCGGGCCCTGTCGGGCTCTGTCGGGCTCTGTCGTGCCCTGTCGGGCTCTGTCGGGCTCTGTCGGGCCCTGTCGGGCTCTATCGGGCCTTGTCGGGCTCTGTCGGGCCCTGTCGGGCCCTGTCGGGCTCTGTCGGGCTCTGTCGGGCTCTGTCGGGCTCTGTCGGGCTCTATCGGGCTCTACTGGGCCCTGTCGGGCCCTGTCGGGCCCTGTCGGGCTCTGTCAGGCTCTGTCGGGCTCTGTCGGGCTCTACTGGGCCCTGTCGGGCTCTGTCGGGCTCTGTCGGGCTCTGTCGGGCTCTGTCGGGCTCTACTGGGCCCTGTCGGGCCCTGTCGGGCCCTGTCGGGCCCTGTCGGGCTCTGTCGGGCCCTGTCGGGCTCTGTCGGGCTCTGTAGGGCTCTGTCGGGCCCTGTCGGGCCCTGTCGGGCTCTGTCGGGCTCTGTCGGTCTCTGTCGGGCTCTACTGGGCCCTGTCGGGCTCTGTCGGGCTCTGTCGGGCTCTGTCGGGCTCTACTGGGCCCTGTCGGGCTCTGTCGGGCCCTGTCGGGCCTGTCGGGCCCTGTCGGGCTCTGTCAGGCTCTGTCGGCCTCTGTCGGCCTCTGTCGGGCTCTACTGGGCCCTGCCGGGCTCTGTCGGGCCCTGTCGGGCCCTGTCGGGCTCTGTCGGGCTCTGTCGGGCTCTGTCGGGCTCTGTCGGGCTCTACTGGGCTCTACTGGGCTCTGTCGGGCTCTGTCGGGCTCTACTGGCCCCTGTCGGGCCCTGTCGGGCCCTGTCGGGCTCTGTCGGGCTCTACTGGGCTCTGTCGGGCTCTGTCGGGATCTGTCGGGCTCTACTGGGCTCTGTCGGGCTCTGTCGGGCTCTGTCGGGCTCTGTCGGGCTCTACTGGGCCCTGTCGGGCTCTGTCGGGCCCTGTCGGGCTCTGTCGGACCCTGTCGGGCCCTGTCGGGCTCTGTCGGGCCCTGTCGGGCTCTGTCGGGCTCTGTCGGGCTCTGTCGGGCTCTGTCGGGCTCTACTGGGCCCTGTCGGGCTCTGTCGGGCTCTGTCGGGCCCTGTCGGGCCCTGTCGGGCTCTGTCGGGCTCTGTCGGGCCCTGTCGGGCTCTGTCGGGCCCTGTCGGGCCCTGTCGGGCTCTGTCGGGCTCTACTGGGCCCTGTCGGGACCTGTCGGGCCCTGTCGGGCCCTGTCGGGCTCTGTCGCGCCCTGTCGGGCTCTGTCGGGCTCTGTCGGGCCCTGTCGGGCCCTGTCGGGCTCTGTCGGGCTCTGTCGGGCTCTGTCGGGCTCTACTGGGCCCTGTCGGGCTCTGTCGGGCTCTGTCGGGCTCTGTCGGGCTCTGTCGGGCTCTGTCGGGCTCTACCGGGCCCTGTCGGGCCCTGTCGGGCTCTACTGGGCCCTGTCGGGCCCTGTCGGGCCCTGTCGGGCTCTGTCGGGCTCTGTCGGGCTCTGTCGGGCTCTACTGGGCTCTGTAGGGCTCTGTCGGGTTCTGTCGGGCTCTGTCGGGCCCTGTCGGGCTCTGTCGGGCTCTGTCGGGCTCTGTTGGGCTGTGTCGGGCTCTGTCGGGCTCTGTCGGGCTCTACTGGGCTCTACTGTTCCCTGTCGGGCTCTACTGGGCCCTGTCGGGCCCTGTCGGGCTCTGTCGGACTCTGTCGGGCTCTGTCGGGCTCTGTCGGGCTCTACTGGTCTCTACTGGGCTCTGTCGGGCTCTGCCGGGCTCTGTCGGGCTCTACTGGGCCCTGTCGGGCTCTGTCGGGCTCTGTCGGGCTCTGTCGGGCCCTGTCGGGCTCTGTCGGGCCCTGTCGGGCTCTGTCGGGCCCTGTCGGGCTCTGTCGGGCTCTGTCGGGCTCTGTCGGGCTCTACTGGGCTCTACTGGGCTCTGTCGGGCCCTGTCGGGCTCTGTCGGGCTCTGTCGGGATCTGTCGGGCTCTACTGGGCCCTGTCGGGCCCTGTCGGGCTCTGTCGGGCTCTGTCGGGCTCTGTCGGGCTCTGTCGGGCTCTGTCGGGCTCTACTGGGCCCTGTCGGGCCCTGTCGGGCTCTGTCGGGCTCTGTCGGGCTCTGTCGGGCTCTACTGGGCTCTACTGGGCTCTGTCGGGTTCTGTCGGGCTCTGTCGGGCTCTGTCGGGCTCTGTCGGGCTCTGTCGGGCCCTGTCGGGCCCTGTCGGGCTCTGTCGGGCTCTGTCGTGCCCTGTCGGGCCCTGTCGGGCTCTGTCGGGCCCTGTCGGGCCCTGTCGGGCTCTGTCGGGCTCTGTCGGGCCCTGTCGGGCTCTGTCGGGCTCTGTCGGGCTCTGTCGGGCTCTACTGGGCCCTGTCGGGCCCTGTCGGGCCCTGTCGGGCTCTGTCGGGCTCTGTCGGGCTCTGTCGGGCTCTACTGGGCCCTGTCGGGCCCTGTCGGGCCCTGTCGGGCTCTGTCGGGCCCTGTCGGGCCCTGTCGGGCTCTGTCGGGCTCTGTCGGGCTCTGTCGGGCTCTACTGGGCTCTACTGGGCTCTGTCGGGCCCTGTCGGGCTCTGTCGGGCTCTGTCGGGATCTGTCGGGCTCTACTGGGCCCTGTCGGGCCCTGTCGGGCTCTGTCGGGCTCTGTCGGGCTCTGTCGGGCTCTACTGGGCCCTGTCGGGCTCTGTCGGGCTCTGTCGGGCTCTGTCGGGCTCTACTGGGCTCTACTGGGCTCTGTCGGGCTCTGTCGGGCTCTGTCGGGCTCTGTCGGGCTCTGTCGGGCCCTGTCGGGCTCTGTCGGGCTCTGTCGTGCCCTGTCGGGCCCTGTCGGGCTCTGTCGGGCCCTGTCGGGCTCTGTCGGGCCCTGTCGGGCTCTGTCGGGCTCTGTCGGGCTCTACTGGGCCCTGTCGGGCCCTGTCGGGCCCTGTCGGGCTCTGTCGGGCTCTGTCGGGCTCTGTCGGGCTCTACTGGGCTCTGTCGGGCCCTGTCGGGCCCTGTCGGGCTCTGTCGGGCCCTGTCGGGCTCTGTCGGGCTCTGTCGGGCTCTACTGAGCCCTGTCGGGCCCTGTCGGGCTCTGTCGGGCCCTGTCGGGCTCTGCCTGGCTCTGTCGGGCCCTGTCGGGCTCTGTCGGGCTCTACTGGGCCCTGTCGGGCCCTGTCGGGCCCTGTCGGGCTCTGTCGGGCTCTGTCGGGCTCTACTGGGCTCTACTGGGCTCTGTCGGGCTCTACTGGGCCCTGTCGGGCCCTGTCGGGCTCTGTCGGGCTCTGTCAGGCTCTGTCGGGCTCTGTCGGGCCCTGTCGGGCTCTGTCGGGCTCTGTCGTGCCCTGTCGGGCTCTGTCGGGCTCTGTCGGGCCCTGTCGGGCCCTGTCGGGCTCTGTCGGGCTCTGTCGGGCCCTGTCGGGCTCTGTCGGGCTCTGTCGGGCTCTGTCGGGCCCTGTCGGGCTCTGTCGGGCTCTGTCGGGCTCTATCGGGCTCTACTGGGCCCTGTCGGGCCCTGTCGGGCTCTGTCGGGCCCTGTCGGGCCCTGTCGGGCCCTGTCGGGCTCTGTCGGGCTCTGTCGGGCTCTGTCGGGCTCTACTGGGCCCTGTCGGGCTCTGTCGGGCTCTGTCGGGCCCTGTCGGGCTCTGTCGGGCTCTGTCGGGCCCTGTCGGGCTCTGTCGGGCCCTGTCGGGCCCTGTCGGGCTCTGTCGGGCTCTACTGGGCCCTGTCGGGACCTGTCGGGCCCTGTCGGGCCCTGTCGGGCTCTGTCGCGCCCTGTCGGGCTCTGTCGGGCTCTGTCGGGCCCTGTCGGGCCCTGTCGGGCTCTGTCGGGCTCTGTCGGGCTCTGTCGGGCTCTACTGGGCCCTGTCGGGCTCTGTCGGGCTCTGTCGGGCTCTGTCGGGCTCTGTCGGGCTCTACCGGGCCCTGTCGGGCCCTGTCGGGCTCTACTGGGCCCTGTCGGGCCCTGTCGGGCCCTGTCGGGCTCTGTCGGGCTCTGTCGGGCTCTGTCGGTCTCTACTGGGCCCTGTCGGGCTCTGTCGGGCTCTGTCGGGCCCTGTCGGGCTCTGTCAGGCTCTGTCGGGCTCTGTCGGGCTCTACTGGGCCCTGTCGGGCCCTATCGGGCCCTGTCGGGCTCTACTGGGCCCTGTCGGGCCCTGTCGGGCCCTGTCGGGCTCTGTCGGGCCCTGTCGGGCCCTGTCGGGCCCTGTCGGGCTCTGTCGGGCTCTGTCGGGCTCTACTGGGCTCTACTGGGCTCTGTCGGGCTCTGTCGGGCTCTACTGGCCCCTGTCGGGCCCTGTCGGGCCCTGTCGGGCTCTGTCGGCCTCTACTGGGCTCTGTCGGGCTCTGTCGGGCTCTGTCGGGCTCTGTCGGGCTCTACTGTGCTCTGTCGGGCTCTGTCGGGCTCTGTCGGGCTCTGTCGGGCTCTACTGGGCCCTGTCGGGCTCTGTCGGGCCCTGTCGGGCCCTGTCGGGCTCTGTCGGGCTCTGTCGGGCTCTGTCGGGCCCTGTCGGGCTCTGTCGGGCTCTGTCGGGCTCTGTCGGGCTCTGTCGGGCTCTACTGGGCCCTGTCGGGCTCTGTCGGGCTCTGTCGGGCCCTGTCGGGCTCTGTCGGGCTCTGTCGGGCCCTGTCGGGCTCTGTCGGGCCCTGTCGGGCCCTGTCGGGCTCTGTCGGGCTCTACTGGGCCCTGTCGGGACCTGTCGGGCCCTGTCGGGCCCTGTCGGGCTCTGTCGCGCCCTGTCGGGCTCTGTCGGGCTCTGTCGGGCCCTGTCGGGCCCTGTCGGGCTCTGTCGGGCTCTGTCGGGCTCTGTCGGGCTCTACTGGGCCCTGTCGGGCTCTGTCGGGCTCTGTCGGGCTCTGTCGGGCTCTGTCGGGCTCTACCGGGCCCTGTCGGGCCCTGTCGGGCTCTACTGGGCCCTGTCGGGCCCTGTCGGGCCCTGTCGGGCTCTGTCGGGCTCTGTCGGGCTCTGTCGGTCTCTACTGGGCCCTGTCGGGCTCTGTCGGGCTCTGTCGGGCCCTGTCGGGCTCTGTCAGGCTCTGTCGGGCTCTGTCGGGCTCTACTGGGCCCTGTCGGGCCCTATCGGGCCCTGTCGGGCTCTACTGGGCCCTGTCGGGCCCTGTCGGGCCCTGTCGGGCTCTGTCGGGCTCTGTCGGGCCCTGTCGGGCCCTGTCGGGCTCTGTCGGGCTCTGTCGGGCTCTACTGGGCTCTACTGGGCTCTGTCGGGCTCTGTCGGGCTCTACTGGCCCCTGTCGGGCCCTGTCGGGCCCTGTCGGGCTCTGTCGGCCTCTACTGGGCTCTGTCGGGCTCTGTCGGGCTCTGTCGGGCTCTGTCGGGCTCTGTCGGGCTCTGTCGGGCTCTGTCGGGCTCTACTGGGCCCTGTCGGGCTCTGTCGGGCCCTGTCGGGCCCTGTCGGGCTCTGTCGGGCTCTGTCGGGCTCTGTCGGGCTCTACTGGGCTTTGTCGGGCTCTGTCGGGCTCTGTCGGGCTCTGTCGGGCTCTACTGGGCCCTGTCGGGCCCTGTCGGGCTCTGTCGGGCCCTGTCGGGCTCTGTCGGGCTCTGTCGGGCCCTGTCGGGCTCTGTCGGGCCCTGTCGGGCCCTGTCGGGCTCTGTCGGGCTCTGTCGGGCTCTGTCGGGCTCTGTCGGGCTCTACTGGGCCCTGTCGGTCTCTGTCGGGCTCTGTCGGGCTCTGTCGGGCCCTGTCGGGCTCTGTCGGGCTCTACTGGTCCCTGTCGGGCCCTGTCGGGCTCTGTCGGGCTCTGTCGGGCTCTGTCGGGCTCTGTCGGGCTCTACTGGGCTCTGTCGGGCTCTGTCGCGCTCTGTCGGGCCCTGTCGGGCTCTGTCGGGCTCTGTCGGGCTCTGTCGGGCTCTACTGGGCCCTGTCGGGTTCTGTCGGGCTCTACTGGGCCCTGTCGGGCTCTACTGGGCCCTGTCGGGCTCTGTCGGGCTCTGTCGGGCTCTGTCGGGCTCTGTCGGGCTCTACTGGGCCCTGTCGGGCCCTGTCGGGCTCTGTCGGGCTCTGTCGGGCTCTACTGGGCTCTACTGGGCTCTGTCGGGCTCTGTCGGGCTCTGTCGGGTTCTGTCGGGCTCTGTCGGGCTCTGTCGGGCCCTGTCGGGCTCTGTCGGGCCCTGTCGGGCTCTGTCGGGCTCTGTCGGGCCCTGTCGGGCCCTGTCGGGCTCTGTCGGGCCCTGTCGGGCCCTGTCGGGCTCTGTCGGGCTCTGTCGGGCCCTGTCGGGCTCTGTCGGGCTCTGTCGGGCCCTGTCGGGCCCTGTCGGGCCCTGTCGGGCTCTGTCGGGCTCTGTCGGGCTCTACTGGGCTCTGTCGGGCTCTGTCGGGCTCTGTCGGGCTCTGTCGGGCTCTACTGGGCCCTGTCGGGCTCTGTCGGGCTCTGTCGGGCTCTGTCGGGCCCTGTCGGGCCCTGTCGGGCTCTGTCGGGCTCTACTGGGCTCTGTCGGGCTCTGTCGGGCTCTGTCGGGCTCTGTCGGGATCTACTGGGCCCTGTCGGGCTCTGTCGGGCTCTGTCGGGCCCTGTCGGGCCCTGTCGGGCTCTGTCGGGCTCTGTCGGGCTCTGTCGGGCTCTACTGGGCCCTGTCGGGCCCTGTCGGGCTCTGTCGGGCCCTGTCGGGCTCTGTCGGGCTCTGTCGGGCCCTGTCGGGCTCTGTCGGGCTCTGTCGGGCTCTGTCGGGCTCTACTGGGCCCTGTCGGGCTCTGTCGGGCTCTGTCGGGCCCTGTCGGGCTCTGTCAGGCTCTGTCGGGCTCTGTCGGGCTCTACTGGGCCCTGTCGGGCCCTATCGGGCCCTGTCGGGCTCTACTGGGCTCTACTGGGCTATGTCGGGCTCTTTCGGGCTCTACTGGGCCCTGTCGGGCCCTGTCGGGCCCTGTCGGGCTCTGTCGGGCCCTGTCGGGCCCTGTCGGGCTCTGTCGGGCTCTGTCGGGCTCTGTCGGGCTCTGTCGGGCTCTACTGGGCTCTACTGGGCTCTGTCAGGCTCTGTCGGGCTCTACTGGCCCCTGTCGGGCCCTGTCGGGCTCTGTCGGCCTCTACTGGGCTCTGTCGGGCTCTGTCGGGCTCTGTCGGGCTCTGTCGGGCTCTACTGGCCCCTGTCGGGCCCTGTCGGGCCCTGTCGGGCCCTGTCGGGCTCTGTCGGGCTCTGTCGGGACCTGTCGGGCTCTGTCGGGCTCTGTCGGGCTCTGTCGGGCTCTACTGGGCTCTGTCGGGCTCTGTCGGGCTCTGTCGGGCTCTGTCGGGCTCTACTGGGCCCTGTCAGGCTCTGTCGGGCTCTGTCGGGCCCTGTCGGGCTCTGTCGGGCTCTGTCGGGCCCTGTCGGGATCTGTCGGGCCCTGTCGGGCCCTGTCGGGCTCTGTCGGGCTCTGTCGGGCTCTGTCGGGCTCTGTCGGGCTCTACTGGGCCCTGTCGGGCTCTGTCGGGCTCTGTCGGGCTCTGTCGGGCCCTGTCGGGCTCTGTCGGGCTCTACTGGGCCCTGTCGGGCCCTGTCGGGCTCTGTCGGGCTCTGTCGGGCTCTGTCGGGCTCTACTGGGCCCTGTCGGGCGCTGTCGGGCTCTGTCGGGCTCTGTCGGGCTCTGTCGGGCTCTACTGGGCCCTGTCGGGTTCTGTCGGGCTCTGTCGGGCTATGTCGGGCTCTACTGGGCCCTGTCGGGCTCTGTCGGGCTCTGTCGGGCTCTGTTGGGCCCTCTCGGCTCTGTCGGGCTCTACTGGGCCCTGTCGGGCTCTGTCGGGCTCTGTCGGGCCCTGTCGGGCTCTGTCGGGCTCTGTCGGGCTCTGTCGGGCTCTACTGGGACCTGTCGGACTCTGTCGGGCTCTGTCGGGCTCTGTCGGGCTCTGACGGGTTCTGTCGGGCTCTGTCGGGCTCTGTCGGGCTCTACTGGGCCCTGTCGGGCCCTGTCGGGCTCTGTCGGGCTCTGTCGGGCCCTGTCGGGCTCTGTCGGGCTCTGTCGGGCTCTGTCGGGCTCTGTCGGGCTCTAGTGTGCCCTGTCGGGCCCTGTCGGGCTCTGTCGGGCTCTGTCGGGCTCTGTCGGGCTCTGTCGGGCCCTGTCGGGCTCTGTCGGGCCCTGTCGGGCTCTGTCGGGCCCTGTCGGGCTCTGTCGGGCTCTGTCGGGCTCTACTGGGCCCTGTCGGGCCCTGTCGGGCCCTGTCGGGCTCTGTCGGGCCCTGTCGGGCCCTGTCGGGCTCTGTCGGGCTCTGTCGGGCTCTGTCGGGCTCTGTCGGGCTCTGTCGGGCTCTACTGGGCTCTGTCGGGCTCTGTCGGGCCCTGTCGGGCTCTGTCGGGCTCTATCGGGCCCTGTCGGGCCCTGTCAGGCTCTGTCGGGCTCTGTCGGGCTCTACTGGGCCCTGTCGGGCCCTATCGGGCCCTGTCGGGCTCTACTGGGCTCTACTGGGCTATGTCGGGCTCTTTCGGGCTCTACTGGGCCCTGTCGGGCCCTGTCGGGCCCTGTCGGGCTCTGTCGGGCCCTGTCGGGCCCTGTCGGGCTCTGTCGGGCTCTGTCGGGCTCTGTCGGGCCCTGTCGGGCTCTGTCGGGCTCTGTCGGGCTCTGTCGGGCCCTGTCGGGCTCTGTCGGGCTCTGTCGGGCTCTGTCGGGCTCTACTGGGCCCTGTCGGGCCCTGTCGGGCCCTGTCGGGCTCTGTCGGGCTCTGTCGGGCTCTGTCGGGCTCTACTGGGCCCTGTCGGGCCCTGTCGGGCTCTGTCGGGCTCTGTCAGGCTCTGTCGGGCTCTGTCGGGCCCTGTCGGGCTCTGTCGGGCTCTGTCGTGCCCTGTCGGGCTCTGTCGGGCTCTGTCGGGCCCTGTCGGGCCCTGTCGGGCTCTGTCGGGCTCTGTCGGGCCCTGTCGGGCTCTGTCGGGCTCTGTCGGGCTCTGTCGGGCCCTGTCGGGCTCTGTCGGGCTCTGTCGGGCTCTATCGGGCTCTACTGGGCCCTGTCGGGCCCTGTCGGGCTCTGTCGGGCCCTGTCGGGCTCTGTCGGGCTCTGTCGGGCCCTGTCGGGCCCTGTCGGGCTCTGTCGGGCTCTGTCGGGCTCTGTCGGGCTCTACTGGGCCCTGTCGGGCTCTGTCGGGCTCTGTCGGGCTCTGTCGGTCTCTACTGGGCCCTGTCGGGCTCTGTCGGGCTCTGTCGGGCCCTGTCGGGCTCTGTCAGGCTCTGTCGGGCTCTGTCGGGCTCTACTGGGCCCTGTCGGGCCCTATCGGGCCCTGTCGGGCTCTACTGGGCCCTGTCGGGCCCTGTCGGGCCCTGTCGGGCTCTGTCGGGCCCTGTCGGGCTCTGTCGGGCTCTGTCGGGCCCTGTCGGGCCCTGTCGGGCTCTGTCGGGCTCTGTCGGGCTCTACTGGGCTCTACTGGGCTCTGTCGGGCTCTGTCGGGCTCTACTGGCCCCTGTCGGGCCCTGTCGGGCCCTGTCGGGCTCTGTCGGCCTCTACTGGGCTCTGTCGGGCTCTGTCGGGCTCTGTCGGGCTCTGTCGGGCTCTACTGTGCTCTGTCGGGCTCTGTCGGGCTCTGTCGGGCTCTGTCGGGCTCTACTGGGCCCTGTCGGGCTCTGTCGGGCCCTGTCGGGCCCTGTCGGGCTCTGTCGGGCTCTGTCGGGCTCTGTCGGGCTCTACTGGGCTCTGTCGGGCTCTGTTGGGCTCTGTCGGGCTCTACTGGGCCCTGTCGGGCCCTGTCGGGCTCTGTCGGGCCCTGTCGGGCTCTGTCGGGCTCTGTCGGGCCCTGTCGGGCTCTGTCGGGCCCTGTCGGGCCCTGTCGGGCTCTGTCGGGCTCTGTCGGGCTCTGTCGGGCTCTGTCGGGCTCTACTGGGCCCTGTCGGTCTCTGTCGGGCTCTGTCGGGCTCTGTCGGGCCCTGTCGGGCTCTGTCGGGCTCTACTGGTCCCTGTCGGGCCCTGTCGGGCTCTGTCGGGCTCTGTCGGGCTCTGTCGGGCTCTACTGGGCTCTGTCGGGCTCTGTCGCGCTCTGTCGGGCCCTGTCGGGCTCTGTCGGGCTCTGTCGGGCTCTGTCGGGCTCTACTGGGCCCTGTCGGGTTCTGTCGGGCTCTGTCGGGCTATGTCGGGCTCTACTGGGCCCTGTCGGGCTCTGTCGGGCTCTGTCGGGCTCTGTCGGGCTCTGTCGGGCTCTACTGGGCCCTGTCGGGCCCTGTCGGGCTCTGTCGGGCTCTGTCGGGCTCTGTCGGGCTCTACTGGGCTCTACTGGGCTCTGTCGGGCTCTCTCGGGTTCTGTCGGGCTCTGTCGGGCTCTGTCGGGCCCTGTCGGGCTCTGTCGGGCCCTGTCGGGCTCTGTCGGGCCCTGTCGGGCCCTGTCGGGCCCTGTCGGGCTCTGTCGGGCCCTGTCGGGCCCTGTCGGGCTCTGTCGGGCTCTGTCGGGCCCTGTCGGGCTCTGTCGGGCTCTGTCGGGCCCTGTCGGGCCCTGTCGGGCCCTGTCGGGCTCTGTCGGGCTCTGTCGGGCTCTACTGGGCTCTGTCGGGCTCTGTCGGGCTCTGTCGGGCTCTGTCGGGCTCTACTGGGCCCTGTCGGGCTCTGTCGGGCTCTGTCGGGCTCTGTCGGGCCCTGTCGGGCCCTGTCGGGCTCTGTCGGGCTCTACTGGGCTCTGTCGGGCTCTGTCGGGCTCTGTCGGGCCCTGTCGGGCTCTGTCGGGCCCTGTCGGGCTCTGTCGGGCTCTGTCGGGCCCTGTCGGGCCCTGTCGGGCTCTGTCGGGCTCTGTCGGGCTCTGTCGGGCTCTACTGGGCCCTGTCGGGCCCTGTCGGGCTCTGTCGGGCCCTGTCGGGCTCTGTCGGGCTCTGTCGGGCCCTGTCGGGCTCTGTCGGGCTCTGTCGGGCTCTGTCGGGCTCTGTCGGGCTCTACTGGGCCCTGTCGGGCTCTGTCGGGCTCTGTCGGGCCCTGTCGGGCCCTGTCGGGCTCTGTCAGGCTCTGTCGGGCTCTGTCGGGCTCTACTGGGCCCTGTCGGGCCCTATCGGGCCCTGTCGGGCTCTACTGGGCTCTACTGGGCTGTGTCGGGCTCTTTCGGGCTCTACTGGGCCCTGTCGGGCCCTGTCGGGCCCTGTCGGGCTCTGTCGGGCCCTGTCGGGCCCTGTCGGGCTCTGTCGGGCTCTGTCGGGCCCTGTCGGGCTCTGTCGGGCTCTGTCGGGCTCTACTGGGCTCTACTGGGCTCTGTCGGGCTCTGTCGGGCTCTACTGGCCCCTGTCGGGCCCTGTCGGGCTCTGTCGGCCTCTACTGGGCTCTGTCGGGCTCTGTCGGGCTCTGTCGGGCTCTGTCGGGCTCTACTGGCCCCTGTCGGGCCCTGTCGGGCCCTGTCGGGCCCTGTCGGGCCCTGTCGGGCTCTGTCGGGCTCTGTCGGGACCTGTCGGGCTCTGTCGGGCTCTGTCGGGCTCTGTCGGGCTCTACTGGGCTCTGTCGGGCTCTGTCGGGCTCTGTCGGGCTCTGTCGGGCTCTACTGGGCCCTGTCAGGCTCTGTCGGGCTCTGTCGGGCCCTGTCGGGCTCTGTCGGGCTCTGTCGGGCCCTGTCGGGATCTGTCGGGCCCTGTCGGGCCCTGTCGGGCTCTGTCGGGCTCTGTCGGGCTCTGTCGGGCTCTACTGGGCCCTGTCGGGCTCTGTCGGGCTCTGTCGGGCTCTGTCGGGCCCTGTCGGGCTCTGTCGGGCTCTACTGGGCCCTGTCGGGCCCTGTCGGGCTCTGTCGGGCTCTGTCGGGCTCTGTCGGGCTCTACTGGGCCCTGTCGGGCTCTGTCGGGCTCTGTCGGGCTCTGTCGGGCTCTACTGGGCCCTGTCGGGTTCTGTCGGGCTCTGTCGGGCTATGTCGGGCTCTACTGGGCCCTGTCGGGCTCTGTCGGGCTCTGTCGGGCTCTGTTGGGCCCTCTCGGCTCTGTCGGGCTCTACTGGGCCCTGTCGGGCCCTGTCGGGCTCTGTCGGGCTCTGTCGGGCTCTGTCGGGCCCTGTCGGGCTCTGTCGGGCTCTGTCGGGCTCTGTCGGGCTCTACTGGGACCTGTCGGACTCTGTCGGGCTCTGTCGGGCTCTGTCGGGCTCTGACGGGTTCTGTCGGGCTCTGTCGGGCTCTGTCGGGCTCTACTGGGCCCTGTCGGGCCCTGTCGGGCTCTGTCGGGCTCTGTCGGGCTCTGTCGGGCCCTGTCGGGCTCTGTCGGGCTCTGTCGGGCTCTGTCGGGCTCTACTGGGCCCTGTCGGGCCCTGTCGGGATCTGTCGGGCTCTGTCGGGCTCTGTCGGGCCCTGTCGGGCTCTGTCGGGCCCTGTCGGGCCCTGTCGGGCCCTGTCGGGCTCTGTCGGGCTCTGTCGGGCTCTACTGGGCCCTGTCGGGCCCTGTCGGGCTCTGTCGGGCTCTGTCGGGCCCTGTCGGGCCCTGTCGGGCTCTGTCGGGCTCTGTCGGGCTCTGTCGGGCTCTGTCGGGCTCTACTGGGCTCTGTCGGGCTCTGTCGGGCTCTGTCGGGCTCTGTCGGGCTCTACTGGGCCCTGTCGGGCTCTGTCGGGCCCTGTCGGGCTCTGTCGGGCTCTGTCGGGCTCTGTCGGGCTCTGTCGGGCTCTGTCGGGCCCTGTCGGGCCCTGTCGGGCTCTGTCGGGCTCTGTCGGGCTCTACTGGGCTCTGTCGGGCTCTACTGGGCCCTGTCGGGCTCTGTCGGGCCCTGTCGGGCTCTGTCGGGCCCTGTCGGGCTCTGTCGGGCTCTACTGGGCCCTGTCGGGCTCTGTCGGGCTCTGTCGGGCTCTGTCGGGCTCTGTCGGGCTCTACTGGGCTCTGTCGGGCTCTGTCGGGCTCTGTCGGGCTCTGTCGGGCTCTACTGGGCCCTGTCGGGCCCTGTCGGGCTCTGTCGGGCTCTGTCGGGCTCTGTCGGGCTCTGTCGGGCTCTGTCGGGCTCTACTGGGCTCTACTGGGCTCTGTCGGGCTCTGTCGGGCTCTACTGGGCCCTGTCGGGCCCTGTCGGGCTCTGTCGGGCTCTGTCGGGCTCTGTCGGGTTCTGTCGGGCTCTGTCGGGCTCTGTCGGGCTCTGTCGGGCCCTGTCGGGCTCTGTCGGGCTCTGTCGGGCTCTGTCGGGCCCTGTCGGGCTCTGTCGGGCTCTGTCGGGCTCTGTCGGGCTCTACTGGGCCCTGTCGGGCTCTGTCGGGCTCTACTGGGCCCTGTCGGGCTCTGTCGGGCTCTGTCGGGCCCTGTCGGGCCCTGTCGGGCCCTGTCAGGCTCTGTCGGGCTCTGTCGGGCTCTACTGGGCCCTGTCGGGCCCTATCGGGCCCTGTCGGGCTCTACTGGGCTCTACTGGGCTATGTCGGGCTCTTTCGGGCTCTACTGGGCCCTGTCGGGCCCTGTCGGGCCCTGTCGGGCTCTGTCGGGCCCTGTCGGGCCCTGTCGGGCTCTGTCGGGCTCTGTCGGGCCCTGTCGGGCTCTGTCGGGCTCTGTCGGGCTCTGTCGGGCCCTGTCGGGCTCTGTCGGGTCCTGTCGGGCTCTGTCGGGCCCTGTCGGGCTCTGTCGGGCTCTGTCGGGCTCTGTCGGGCTCTACTGGGCCCTGTCGGGCCCTGTCGGGCTCTGTCGGGCTCTGTCGGGCTCTGTCGGGCTCTACTGGGCCCTGTCGGGCGCTGTCGGGCTCTGTCGGGCTCTGTTGGGCTCTGTCGGGCTCTACTGGGCCCTGTCGGGTTCTGTCGGGCTCTGTCGGGCTATGTCGGGCTCTACTGGGCCCTGTCGGGCTCTGTCGGGCTCTGTCGGGCTCTGTTGGGCCCTCTCGGCTCTGTCGGGCTCTACTGGGCCCTGTCGGGCCCTGTCGGGCCCTGTCGGGCTCTGTCGGGCTCTGTCGGGCCCTGTCGGGCTCTGTCGGGCTCTGTCGGGCTCTGTCGGGCTCTACTGGGACCTGTCGGACTCTGTCGGGCTCTGTCGGGCTCTGTCGGGCTCTGACGGGTTCTGTCGGGCTCTGTCGGGCTCTGTCGGGCTCTACTGGGCCCTGTCGGGCCCTGTCGGGCTCTGTCGGGCTCTGTCGGGCTCTGTCGGGCCCTGTCGGGCTCTGTCGGGCTCTGTCGGGCTCTGTCGGGCTCTACTGGGCCCTGTCGGGCCCTGTCGGGCTCTGTCGGGCTCTGTCGGGCTCTGTCGGGCTCTGTCGGGCTCTACTGGGCTCTGTCGGGCCCTGTCGGGCTCTGTCGGGCCCTGTCGGGCTCTGTCGGGCTCTGTCGGGCTCTACTGGGCCCTGTCGGGCCCTGTCGGGCCCTGTCGGGCACTGTCGGGCTCTGTCGGGCCCTGTCGGGCCCTGTCGGGCTCTGTCGGGCTCTGTCGGGCTCTGTCGGGCTCTACTGGGCTCTGTCGGGCTCTGTCGGGCTCTGTCGGGCTCTGTCGGGCTCTACTGGGCCCTGTCGGGCTCTGTCAGGCTCTGTCGGGCCCTGTCGGGCTCTGTCGGGCTCTGTCGGGCTCTGTTGGGCCCTGTCGGGCTCTGTCGGGCCCTGTCGGGCCCTGTCGGGCTCTGTCGGGCTCTGTCGGGCTCTACTGGGCTCTGTCGGGCTCTACTGGGCTCTACTGGGCCCTGTCGGGCCCTGTCGGGCTCTGTCGGGCCCTGTCGGGCTCTGTCGGGCTCTACTGGGCCCTGTCGGGCTCTGTCGGGCTCTGTCGGGCTCTGTCGGGCTCTACTGGGCTCTGTCGGGCTCTGTCGGGCTCTGTCGGGCTCTACTGGGCCCTGTCGGGCCCTGTCGGGCTCTGTCGGGCTCTGTCGGGCTCTGTCGGGCTCAACTGGTCTCTGTCGGGTTCTGTCGGGCTCTGTCGGGCTCTGTCGGGCTCTGTCGGGCTCTGTCGGGCTCTACTGGGCTCTACTGGGCTCTGTCGGGCTCTGTCGGGCTCTACTGGGCCCTGTCGGGCTCTGTCGGGCCCTGTCGGGCCCTGTCGGGCTCTGTCGGGCTCTGTCGGGCTCTGTCGGGTTCTGTCGGGCTCTGTCGGGCTCTGTCGGGCCCTGTCGGGCTCTGTCGGGCTCTGTCGGGCTCTGTCGGGCCCTGTCGGGCTCTGTCGGGCTCTGTCGGGCTCTGTCGGGCTCTACTGGGCCCTGTCGGGCTCTGTCGGGCTCTACTGGGCCCTGTCGGGCTCTGTCGGGCTCTGTCGGGCCCTGTCGGGCCCTGTCGGGCTCTGTCAGGCTCTGTCGGGCTCTGTCGGGCTCTACTGGGCCCTGTCGGGCCCTATCGGGCCCTGTCGGGCTCTACTGGGCTCTACTGGGCTATGTCGGGCTCTTTCGGGCTCTACTGGGCCCTGTCGGGCCCTGTCGGGCTCTGTCGGGCCCTGTCGGGCCCTGTCGGGCTCTGTCGGGCTCTGTCGGGCCCTGTCGGGCTCTGTCGGGCTCTGTCGGGCTCTACTGGGCTCTACTGGGCTCTGTCGGGCTCTGTCGGGCTCTACTGGCCCCTGTCGGGCCCTGTCGGGCCCTGTCGGGCTCTGTCGGCCTCTACTGGGCTCTGTCGGGCTCTGTCGGGCTCTGTCGGGCTCTGTCGGGCCCTGTCGGGCCCTGTCGGGCTCTGTCGGGCTCTGTCGGGCTCTGTCGGGCTCTGTCGGGCTCTATCGGGCTCTACTGGGCCCTGTCGGGCCCTGTCGGGGCCTGTCGGGCTCTGTCGGGCTCTGTCGGGCTCTGTCGGGCTCTGTCGGGCTCTACTGGGCTCTGTCGGGCTCTGTCGGGCTCTGTCGGGCCCTGTCGGGCTCTGTCGGGCCCTGTCGGGATCTGTCGGGCCCTGTCGGGCCCTGTCGGGCTCTGTCGGGCTCTGTCGGGCTCTACTGGGCCCTGTCGGGCTCTGTCGGGCTCTGTCGGGCCCTGTCGGGCTCTGTCGGGCTCTACTGGGCCCTGTCGGGCCCTGTCGGGCTCTGTCGGGCTCTGTCGGGCTCTGTCGGGCTCTACTGGGCCCTGTCGGGCGCTGTCGGGCTCTGTCGGGCTCTGTCGGGCCCTGTCGGGCCCTGTCGGGCTCTGTCGGGCTCTGTCGGGCTCTACTGGGCCCTGTCGGGTTCTGTCGGGCTCTGTCGGGCTCTGTCGGGCTCTACTGGGCCCTGTCGGGCTCTGTCGGGCTCTGTCGGGCTCTGTCGGGCTCTGTCGGGCCCTCTCGGCTCTGTCGGGCTCTACTGGGCCCTGTCGGGCCCTGTCGGGCTCTGTCGGGCTCTGTCGGGCTCTGTCGGGCCCTGTCGGGCTCTGTCGGGCTCTGTCGGGCCCTGTCGGGCTCTGTCGGGCTCTGTCGGGCTCTGTCGGGCTCTGTCGGGCTCTACTGGGCCCTGTCGGGCTCTGTCAGGCTCTGTCGGGCCCTGTCGGGCTCTGTCGGGCTCTGTCGGGCTCTGTTGGGCCCTGTCGGGCTCTGTCGGGCCCTGTCGGGCCCTGTCGGGCTCTGTCGGGCTCTGTCGGGCTCTACTGGGCTCTGTCGGGCTCTACTGGGCTCTACTGGGCCCTGTCGGGCCCTGTCGGGCTCTGTCGGGCCCTGTCGGGCTCTGTCGGGCTCTACTGGGCCCTGTCGGGCTCTGTCGGGCTCTGTCGGGCTCTGTCGGGCTCTACTGGGCTCTGTCGGGCTCTGTCGGGCTCTGTCGGGCTCTGTCGGGCTCTACTGGGCCCTGTCGGGCCCTGTCGGGCCCTGTCGGGCTCTGTCGGGCTCTGTCGGGCTCTGTCGGGCTCAACTGGTCTCTGTCGGGTTCTGTCGGGCTCTGTCGGGCTCTGTCGGGCTCTGTCGGGCTCTGTCGGGCTCTACTGGGCTCTACTGGGCTCTGTCGGGCTCTGTCGGGCTCTACTGGGCCCTGTCGGGCTCTGTCGGGCCCTGTCGGGCCCTGTCGGGCTCTGTCGGGCTCTGTCGGGCTCTGTCGGGTTCTGTCGGGCTCTGTCGGGCTCTGTCGGGCCCTGTCGGGCTCTGTCGGGCTCTGTCGGGCTCTGTCGGGCTCTGTCGGGCTCTGTCGGGCTCTGTCGGGCTCTGTCGGGCTCTACTGGGCCCTGTCGGGCTCTGTCGGGCTCTACTGGGCCCTGTCGGGCTCTGTCGGGCTCTGTCGGGCCCTGTCGGGCCCTGTCGGGCTCTGTCAGGCTCTGTCGGGCTCTGTCGGGCTCTACTGGGCCCTGTCGGGCCCTATCGGGCCCTGTCGGGCTCTACTGGGCTCTACTGGGCTATGTCGGGCTCTTTCGGGCTCTACTGGGCCCTGTCGGGCCCTGTCGGGCTCTGTCGGGCCCTGTCGGGCCCTGTCGGGCTCTGTCGGGCTCTGTCGGGCCCTGTCGGGCTCTGTCGGGCTCTGTCGGGCTCTACTGGGCTCTACTGGGCTCTGTCGGGCTCTGTCGGGCTCTACTGGCCCCTGTCGGGCCCTGTCGGGCCCTGTCGGGCTCTGTCGGCCTCTACTGGGCTCTGTCGGGCTCTGTCGGGCTCTGTCGGGCTCTACTGGGCTCTGTCGGGCTCTGTCGGGCTCTGTCGGGATCTGTCGGGCTCTACTGGGCCCTGTCGGGCTCTGTCGGGCCCTGTCGGGCCCTGTCGGGCTCTGTCGGGCTCTGTCGAGACCTGTCGGGCTCTGTCGGGCTCTGTCGGGCTCTGTCGGGCTCTACTGGGCTCTGTCGGGCTCTGTCGGGCTCTGTCGGGCCCTGTCGGGCTCTGTCGGGCCCTGTCGGGATCTGTCGGGCCCTGTCGGGCCCTGTCGGGCTCTGTCGGGCTCTGTCGGGCTCTACTGGGCCCTGTCGGGCTCTGTCGGGCCCTGTCGGGCTCTGTCGGGCTCTACTGGGCCCTGTCGGGCCCTGTCGGGCTCTGTCGGGCTCTGTCGGGCTCTGTCGGGCTCTACTGGGCCCTGTCGGGCGCTGTCGGGCTCTGTCGGGCTCTGTCGGGCCCTGTCGGGCCCTGTCGGGCTCTGTCGGGCTCTGTCGGGCTCTACTGGGCCCTGTCGGGTTCTGTCGGACTCTGTCGGGCTCTGTCGGGCTCTACTGGGCCCTGTCGGGCTCTGTCGGGCTCTGTCGGGCTCTGTCGGGCTCTGTCGGGCCCTCTCGGCTCTGTCGGGCTCTACTGGGCCCTGTCGGGCCCTGTCGGGCTCTGTCGGGCTCTGTCGGGCTCTGTCGGGCCCTGTCGGGCTCTGTCGGGCTCTGTCGGGCCCTGTCGGGCTCTGTCGGGCTCTGTCGGGCTCTGTCGGGCTCTGTCGGGCTCTACTGGGCTCTGTCGGGCCCTGTCGGGCTCTGTCGGGCCCTGTCGGGCTCTGTCGGGCTCTGTCGGGCTCTACTGGGCCCTGTCGGGCCCTGTCGGGCCCTGTCGGGCTCTGTCGGGCCCTGTCGGGCTCTGTCGGGCTCTGTCGGGCTCTGTCGGGCTCTGTCGGGTTCTATCGGGCTCTGTCGGGCCCTGTCGGGCCCTGTCGGGCCCTGTCGGGCTCTGTCGGGCTCTGTCGGGCTCTACTGGGCCCTGTCGGGCTCTGTCGGGCCCTGTCGGGCTCTGTCGGGCTCTACTGGGCCCTGTCGGGCCCTGTCGGGCCCTGTCGGGCTCTGTCGGGCTCTGTCGGGCTCTGTCGGGCTCTACTGGGCTCTACTGGGCTCTGTCGGGCTCTACTGGGCACTGTCGGGCCCTGTCGGGCTCTGTCGGGCTCTGTCAGGCTCTGTCGGGCTCTGTCGGGCCCTGTCGGTCCCTGTCGGGCTCTGTCGGGCTCTGTCGTGCCCTGTCGGGCTCTGTCGGGCTCTGTCGGGCCCTGTCGGGCTCTATCGGGCCCTGTCGGGCTCTGTCGGGCCCTGTCGGGCCCTGTCGGGCTCTGTCGGGCTCTGTCGGGCTCTGTCGGGCTCTGTCGGGCTCTATCGGGCTCTACTGGGCCCTGTCGGGCCCTGTCGGGGCCTGTCGGGCTCTGTCGGGCTCTGTCGGGCTCTGTCGGGCTCTACTGGGCCCTGTCGGGCTCTGTCGGGCTCTGTCGGGCTCTGTCGGGCTCTGTCGGGCTCTACTGGGCCCTGTCGGGCTCTGTCGGGCTCTGTCGGGCCCTGTCGGGCCCTGTCGGGCTCTGTCGGGCCCTGTCGGGCCCTGTCGGGCCCTGTCGGGCCCTGTCGGGCTCTGTCGGGCCCTGTCGGGCTCTGTCGGGCTCTGTCGGGCTCTGTCGGGCCCTGTCGGGCCCTGTCGGGCTCTGTCGGGCTCTGTCGGTCTCTGTCGGGCTCTACTGGGCCCTGTCGGGCTCTGTCGGGCTCTGTCGGGCTCTGTCGGGCTCTGTCGGGCTCTACTGGGCCCTGTCGGGCTCTGTCGGGCTCTGTCGGGCCCTGTCGGGCCCTGTCGGGCTCTGTCAGGCTCTGTCGGCCTCTGTCGGCCTCTGTCGGGCTCTACTGGGCCCTGTCGGGCTCTGTCGGGCCCTGTCGGGCCCTGTCGGGCTCTGTCGGGCTCTGTCGGGCTCTGTCGGGCTCTACTGGGCTCTACTGGGCTCTGTCGGGCTCTGTCGGGCTCTACTGGCCCCTGTCGGGCCCTGTCGGGCCCTGTCGGGCTCTGTCGGGCTCTACTGGGCTCTGTCGGGCTCTGTCGGGATCTGTCGGGCTCTACTGGGCTGTGTCGGGCTCTGTCGGGCTCTGTCGGGCTCTGTCGGGCTCTACTGGGCTCTGTCGGGCCCTGTCGGGCTCTGTCGGACCCTGTCGGGCCCTGTCGGGCTCTGTCGGGCCCTGTCGGGCTCTGTCGGGCTCTGTCGGGCTCTGTCGGGCTCTACTGGGCCCTGTCGGGCTCTGTCGGGCTCTGTCGGGCCCTGTCGGGCTCTGTCGGGCTCTGTCGGGCCCTGTCGGGCTCTGTCGGGCCCTGTCGGGCCCTGTCGGGCTCTGTCGGGCTCTACTGGGCCCTGTCGGGACCTGTCGGGCCCTGTCGGGCCCTGTCGGGCTCTGTCGGGCCCTGTCGGGCCCTGTCGGGCCCTGTCGGGCCCTGTCGGGCTCTGTCGGGCTCTGTCGGGCTCTGTCGGGCTCTACTGGGCCCTGTCGGGCTCTGTCGGGCTCTGTCGGGCTCTGTCGGGCTCTGTCGGGCTCTACCGGGCCCTGTCGGGCCCTGTCGGGCTCTACTGGGCCCTGTCGGGCCCTGTCGGGCCCTGTCGGGCCCTGTCGGGCTCTGTCGGGCTCTGTCGGGCTCTACTGGGCTCTGTAGGGCTCTGTCGGGTTCTGTCGGGCCCTGTCGGGCCCTGTCGGGCCCTGTCGGGCTCTGTCGGGCTCTGTCGGGCTCTGTTGGGCTGTGTCGGGCTCTGTCGGGCTCTGTCGGGCTCTACTGGGCTCTACTGTTCCCTGTCGGGCTCTACTGGGCCCTGTCGGGCCCTGTCGGGCTCTGTCGGGCTCTGTCGGGCTCTGTCGGGCTCTACTGGTCTCTACTGGGCTCTGTCGGGCTCTGCCGGGCTCTGTCGGGCTCTACTGGGCCCTGTCGGGCTCTGTCGGGCTCTGTCGGGCCCTGTCGGGCCCTGTCGGGCCCTGTCGGGCTCTGTCGGGCTCTGTCGGGCCCTGTCGGGCTCTGTCGGGCTCTGTCGGGCTCTGTCGGGCTCTACTGGGCTCTACTGGGCTCTGTCGGGCCCTGTCGGGCTCTGTCGGGCTCTGTCGGGATCTGTCGGGCTCTACTGGGCCCTGTCGGGCCCTGTCGGGCTCTGTCGGGCTCTGTCGGGCTCTGTCGGGCTCTGTCGGGCTCTACTGGGCCCTGTCGGGCTCTGTCGGGCTCTGTCGGGCTCTGTCGGGCTCTGTCGGGCTCTACTGGGCTCTACTGGGCTCTGTCGGGCTCTGTCGGGTTCTGTCGGGCTCTGTCGGGCTCTGTCGGGCTCTGTCGGGCCCTGTCGGGCTCTGTCGGGCTCTGTCGTGCCCTGTCGGGCCCTGTCGGGCTCTGTCGGGCCCTGTCGGGCCCTGTCGGGCTCTGTCGGGCTCTGTCGGGCCCTGTCGGGCTCTGTCGGGCTCTGTCGGGCTCTACTGGGCCCTGTCGGGCCCTGTCGGGCTCTGTCGGGCTCTGTCGGGCTCTGTCGGGCTCTGTCGGGCTCTACTGGGCTCTGTCGGGCCCTGTCGGGCCCTGTCGGGCTCTGTCGGGCCCTGTCGGGCCCTGTCGGGCTCTGTCGGGCTCTGTCGGGCTCTGTCGGGCTCTACTGGGCTCTACTGGGCTCTGTCGGGCCCTGTCGGGCTCTGTCGGGCTCTGTCGGGATCTGTCGGGCTCTACTGGGCCCTGTCGGGCCCTGTCGGGCCCTGTCGGGCTCTGTCGGGCTCTGTCGGGCTCTGTCCGGCTCTGTTGGGCTCTGTCGGGCTCTACTGGGCCCTGTCGGGCCCTGTCGGGCTCTGTCGGGCTCTGTCGGGCTCTGTCGGGCTCTACTGGGCTCTACTGGGCTCTGTCGGGCTCTGTCGGGTTCTGTCGGGCTCTGTCGGGCTCCGTCGGGCTCTGTCGGGCCCTGTCGGGCTCTGTCGGGCTCTGTCGTGCCCTGTCGGGCCCTGTTGGGCTCTGTCGGGCCCTGTCGGGCCCTGTCGGGCTCTGTCGGGCTCTGTCGGGCCCTGTCGGGCTCTGTCGGGCTCTGTCGGGCTCTGTCGGGCTCTGTCGGGCTGTACTGGGCCCTGTCGGGCCCTGTCGGGCCCTGTCGGGCCCTGTCGGGCTCTGTCAAGCTCTGTCGGGCTCTGTCGGGCCCTGTCGGGCCCTGTCGGGCTCTGTCGGGCCCTGTCGGGCTCTGTCGGGCTCTGTCGGGCTCTGTCGGGCTCTACTGGGCCCTGTCGGGCCCTGTCGGGCTCTGTCGGGCCCTGTCGGGCTCTGCCTGGCTCTGTCGGGCCCTGTCGGGCTCTGTCGGGCTCTACTGGGCCCTGTCGGGCCCTGTCGGGCCCTGTCGGGCTCTGTCGGGCTCTGTCGGGCTCTACTGGGCTCTACTGGGCTCTGTCGGGCTCTACTGGGCCCTGTCGGGCCCTGTCGGGCTCTGTCGGGCTCTGTCAGGCTCTGTCGGGCTCTGTCGGGCCCTGTCGGGCTCTGTCGGGCTCTGTCGGGCTCTGTCGGGCCCTGTCGGGCCCTGTCGGGCCCTGTCGGGCCCTGTCGGGCTCTGTCGGGCTCTGTCGGGCTCTGTCGGGCCCTGTCGGGCTCTGTCGGGCTCTGTCGGGCTCTGTCGGGCTCTATCGGGCTCTACTGGGCCCTGTCGGGCCCTGTCGGGCTCTGTCGGGCCCTGTCGGGCCCTGTCGGGCCCTGTCGGGCTCTGTCGGGCTCTGTCGGGCTCTGTCGGGCTCTACTGGGCCCTGTCGGGCTCTGTCGGGCTCTGTCGGGCTCTGTCGGGCTCTACTGGGCCCTGTCGGGCTCTGTCGGGCTCTGTCGGGCCCTGTCGGGCTCTGTCAGGCTCTGTCGGGCTCTGTCGGGCTCTACTGGGCCCTGTCGGGCCCTATCGGGCCCTGTCGGGCTCTACTGGGCTCTACTGGGCTATGTCGGGCTCTTTCGGGCTCTACTGGGCCCTGTCGGGCCCTGTCGGGCCCTGTCGGGCTCTGTCGGGCTCTGTCGGGCTCTACTGGGCTCTACTGGGCTCTGTCGGGCTCTGTCGGGCTCTACTGGCCCCTGTCGGGCCCTGTCGGGCCCTGTCGGGCTCTGTCGGCCTCTACTGGGCTCTGTCGGGCTCTGTCGGGCTCTGTCGGGCTCTACTGGGCTCTGTCGGGCTCTGTCGGGCTCTGTCGGGCTCTGTCGGGCTCTACTGGGCCCTGTCGGGCCCTGTCGGGCTCTGTCGGGCCCTGTCGGGCCCTGTCGGGCTCTGTCGGGCTCTGTCGGGCTCTGTCGGGCTCTACTGGGCTCTGTCGGGCTCTGTCGGGCTCTGTCGGGCTCTGTCGGGCTCTGTCGGGCTCTACTGGGCCCTGTTGGGCTCTGTCGGGCTCTGTCAGGCCCTGTCGGGCTCTGTCGGGCTCTGTCGGGCCCTGTCGGGCCCTGTCGGGCCCTGTCGGGCTCTGTCGGGCTCTGTCGGGCTCTGTCGGGCTCTACTGGGCCCTGTCGGTCTCTGTCGGGCTCTGTCGGGCCCTGTCGGGCTCTGTCGGGCTCTACTGGTCCCTGTCGGGCCCTGTCGGGCTCTGTCGGGCTCTGTCGGGCTCTGTCGGGCTCTACTGGGCCCTGTCGGGCTCTGTCGGGCTCTGTCGGGCCCTGTCGGGCTCTGTCGGGCTCTGTCGGGCTCTGTCGGGCTCTACTGGGCCCTGTCGGGTTCTGTCGGGCTCTGTCGGGCTATGTCGGGCTCTACTGGGCCCTGTCGGGCTCTGTCGGGCTCTGTCGGGCTCTGTCGGGCTCTGTCGGGCTCTACTGGGCCCTGTCGGGCCCTGTCGGGCTCTGTCGGGCTCTGTCGGGCTCTGTCGGGCTCTACTGGGCTCTACTGGGCTCTGTCGGGTTCTGTCGGGCTCTGTCGGGCCCTGTCGGGCCCTGTCGGGCTCTGTCGGGCCCTGTCGGGCTCTGTCGGGCTCTGTCGGGCCCTGTCGGGGCCTGTCGGGCTCTGTCGGGCCCTGTCGGGCCCTGTCGGGCTCTGTCGGGCTCTGTCGGGCCCTGTCGGGCCCTGTCGGGCCCTGTCGGGCCCTGTCGGGCTCTGTCGGGCTCTGTCGGGCTCTACTGGGCTCTGTCGGGCTCTGTCGGGCTCTGTCGGGCTCTGTCGGGCTCTACTGGGCCCTGTCGGGCTCTGTCGGGCCCTGTCGGGCTCTGTCGGGCCCTGTCGGGCTCTGTCGGGCTCTGTCGGGCTCTGTCGGGCCCTGTCGGGCCCTGTCGGGCCCTGTCGGGCCCTGTCAGGCTCTGTCGGGCTCTGTCGGGCTCTACTGGGCTCTGTCGGGCTCTGTCGGGCTCTGTCGGGCTCTGTCGGGATCTACTGGGCCCTGTCGGGCTCTGTCGGGCTCTGTCGGGCTCTGTCGGGCCCTGTCGGGCTCTGTCGGGCTCTGTCGGGCCCTGTCGGGCTCTGTCGGGCTCTGTCGGGCTCTGTCGGGCTCTACTGGGCCCTGTCGGGCCCTGTCGGGCTCTGTCGGGCTCTGTCGGGCCCTGTCGGGCTCTGTCGGGCTCTGTCGGGCTCTGTCGGGCTCTGTCGGGCTCTGTCGGGCTCTACCGGGCCCTGTCGGGCTCTGTCGGGCTCTGTCGGGCCCTGTCGGGCCCTGTCGGGCTCTGTCAGGCTCTGTCGGGCTCTGTCGGGCTCTACTGGGCCCTGTCGGGCCCTATCGGGCCCTGTCGGGCTCTACTGGGCTCTACTGGGCTATGTCGGGCTCTTTCGGGCTCTACTGGGCCCTGTCGGGCCCTGTCGGGCCCTGTCGGGCTCTGTCGGGCCCTGTCGGGCCCTGTCGGGCTCTGTCGGGCTCTGTCGGGCCCTGTCGGGCTCTGTCGGGCTCTGTCGGGCTCTACTGGGCTCTACTGGGCTCTGTCGGGCTCTGTCGGGCTCTACTGGCCCCTGTCGGGCCCTGTCGGGCCCTGTCGGGCTCTGTCGGCCTCTACTGGGCTCTGTCGGGCTCTGTCGGGCTCTGTCGGGCTCTGTCGGGCTCTACTGGCCCCTGTCGGGCCCTGTCGGGCCCTGTCGGGCTCTGTCGGGCTCTTTCGGGACCTGTCGGGCTCTGTCGGGCTCTGTCGGGCTCTGTCGGGCTCTACTGGGCTCTGTCGGGCTCTGTCGGGCTCTGTCGGGCTCTACTGGGCCCTGTCAGGCTCTGTCGGGCCCTGTCGGGCCCTGTCGGGCTCTGTCAGGCCCTGTCGGGCCCTGTCGGGATCTGTCAGGCCCTGTCGGGCCCTGTCGGGCTCTGTCGGGCTCTGTCGGGCTCTGTCGGGCTCTACTGGGCCCTGTCGGGCTCTGTCGGGCCCTGTCGGGCTCTGTCGGGCTCTACTGGGCCCTGTCGGGCCCTGTCGGGCTCTGTCGGGCTCTGTCGGGCTCTGTCGGGCTCTACTGGGCCCTGTCGGGCGCTGTCGGGCTCTGTCGGGCTCTGTCGGGCTCTGTCGGGCTCTACTGGGCCCTGTCGGGTTCTGTCGGGCTCTGTCGGGCTATGTCGGGCTCTACTGGGCCCTGTCGGGCTCTGTCGGGCTCTGTCGGGCTCTGTTGGGCCCTCTCGGCTCTGTCGGGCTCTACTGGGCCCTGTCGGGCCCTGTCGGGCTCTGTCGGGCTCTGTCGGGCTCTGTCGGGCCCTGTCGGGCTCTGTCGGGCTCTGTCGGGCTCTGTCGGGCTCTACTGGGACCTGTCGGACTCTGTCGGGCTCTGTCGGGCTCTGTCGGGCTCTGACGGGTTCTGTCGGGCTCTGTCGGGCTCTGTCGGGCTCTACTGGGCCCTGTCGGGCCCTGTCGGGCTCTGTCGGGCTCTGTCGGGCTCTGTCGGGCCCTGTCGGGCTCTGTCGGGCTCTGTCGGGCTCTGTCGGGCTCTACTGGGCCCTGTCGGGCCCTGTCGGGCTCTGTCGGGCTCTGTCGGGCTCTGTCGGGCCCTGTCGGGCCCTGTCGGGCTCTGTCGGGCCCTGTCGGGCTCTGTCGGGCTCTGTCGGGCTCTACTGGGCCCTGTCGGGCCCTGTCGGGCCCTGTCGGGCTCTGTCGGGCTCTGTCGGGCCCTGTCGGGCCCTGTCGGGCTCTGTCGGGCTCTGTCGGGCTCTGTCGGGCTCTACTGGGCTCTGTCGGGCTCTGTCGGGCTCTGTCGGGCTCTGTCGGGCTCTGTCGGGCTCTACTGGGCCCTGTCGGGCTCTGTCAGGCTCTGTCGGGCCCTGTCGGGCTCTGTCGGGCTCTGTCGGGCTCTGTTGGGCCCTGTCGGGCTCTGTCGGGCCCTGTCGGGCCCTGTCGGGCTCTGTCGGGCTCTGTCGGGCTCTACTGGGCTCTGTCGGGATCTACTGGGCTCTACTGGGCCCTGTCGGGCCCTGTCGGGCTCTGTCGGGCCCTGTCGGGCTCTGTCGGGCTCTACTGGGCCCTGTCGGGCTCTGTCGGGCTCTGTCGGGCTCTGTCGGGCTCTACTGGGCTCTGTCGGGCTCTGTCGGGCTCTGTCGGGCTCTGTCGGGCTCTACTGGGCCCTGTCGGGCCCTGTCGGGCTCTGTCGGGCTCTGTCGGGCTCTGTCGGGCTCAACTGGTCTCTGTCGGGCTCTGTCGGGTTCTGTCGGGCTCTGTCGGGCTCTGTCGGGCTCTGTCGGGCTCTGTCGGGCTCTACTGGGCTCTACTGGGCTCTGTCGGGCTCTGTCGGGCTCTACTGGGCCCTGTCGGGCTCTGTCGGGCCCTGTCGGGCCCTGTCGGGCTCTGTCGGGCTCTGTCGGGCTCTGTCGGGTTCTGTCGGGCTCTGTCGGGCTCTGTCGGGCTCTGTCGGGCCCTGTCGGGCTCTGTCGGGCTCTGTCGGGCCCTGTCGGGCTCTGTCGGGCTCTGTCGGGCTCTGTCGGGCTCTGTCGGGCTCTACTGGGCCCTGTCGGGCTCTGTCGGGCTCTGTCGGGCCCTGTCGGGCTCTGTTGGGCTCTACTGGGCCCTGTCGGGCCCTGTCGGGCCCTGTCGGGCTCTGTCGGGCTCTGTCTGGCTCTACTGGGCTCTACTGGGCTCTGTCGGGCTCTACTGGGCCCTGTCGGGCTCTGTCGGGCTCTGTCGGGCCCTGTCGGGCTCTGTTGGGCTCTACTGGGCCCTGTCGGGCTCTGTCGGGCCCTGTCGGGCCCTGTCGGGCTCTGTCGGGCTCTGTCGTGCCCTGTCGGGCTCTGTCGGGCTCTGTCGGGCCCTGTCGGGCTCTATCGGGCCCTGTCAGGCTCTGTCGGGCCCTGTCGGGCCCTGTCGGGCTCTGTCGGGCTCTGTCGGGCTCTGTCGGGCTCTGTCGGGCTCTATCGGGCTCTACTGGGCCCTGTCGGGCCCTATCGGGCCCTGTCGGGCCCTGTCGGGCTCTGTCAGGCTCTGTCGGGCTCTGTCGGGCTCTACTGGGCCCTGTCGGGCTCTGTCGGGCTCTGTCGGGCTCTGTCGGGCTCTGTCGGGCTCTACTGGGCCCTGTCGGGCTCTGTCGGGCTCTGTCGGGCCCTGTCGGGCCCTGTCGGGCTCTGTCGGGCTCTGTCGGGCCCTGTCGGGCTCTGTCGGGCTCTGTCGGGCTCTGTCGGGCCCTGTCGGGCCCTGTCGGGCTCTGTCGGGCTCTGTCGGTCTCTGTCGGGCTCTACTGGGCCCTGTCGGGCTCTGTCGGGCTCTGTCGGGCTCTGTCGGGCTCTACTGGGCCCTGTCGGGCTCTGTCGGGCTCTGTCGGGCCCTGTCGGGCTCTGTCGGGCTCTGTCGGGCTCTGTCGGGCTCTACTGGGCTCTACTGGGCTCTGTCGGGCCCTGTCGGGCTCTGTCGGGCTCTGTCGGGCTCTACTGGGCCCTGTCGGGCTCTGTCGGGCTCTGTCGGGCTCTGTCGGGCTCTGTCGGGCTCTGTCGGGCTCTACTGGGCCCTGTCGGGCCCTGTCGGGCTCTACTGGGCCCTGTCGGGCCCTGTCGGGCCCTGTCGGGCTCTGTCGGGCTCTGTCGGGCTCTACTGGGCTCTGTAGGGCTCTGTCGGGTTCTGTCGGGCCCTGTCGGGCCCTGTCGGGCTCTGTCGGGCTCTGTCGGGCTCTGTTGGGCTGTGTCGGGCTCTGTCGGGCTCTGTCGGGCTCTACTGGGCTCTACTGTTCCCTGTCAGGCTCTACTGGGCCCTGTCGGGCCCTGTCGGGCTCTGTCGGGCTCTGTCGGGCTCTGTCGGGCTCTACTGGTCTCTACTGGGCTCTGTCGGGCTCTGTCGGGCTCTACTGGGCCCTGTCGGGCTCTGTCGGGCTCTGTCGGGCCCTGTCGGGCCCTGTCGGGCTCTGTCGGGCTCTGTCGGGCTCTGTCGGGCCCTGTCGGGCCCTGTCGGGCTCTGTCGGGCCCTGTCGGGCCCTGTCGGGCTCTGTCGGGCTCTGTCGGGCTCTGTCGGGCTGTGTCGGGCTCTGTCGGGCTCTACTGGGCTCTACTGGGCTCTGTCGGGCCCTGTCGGGCTCTGTCGGGCTCTGTCGGGATCTGTCGGGCTCTACTGGGCCCTGTCGGGCCCTGTCGGGCTCTGTCGGGCTCTGTCGGGCTCTGTCGGGCTCTACTGGGCCCTGTCGGGCCCTGTCGGGCTCTGTCGGGCTCTGTCGGGCTCTGTCGGGCTCTGTCGGGCTCTACTGGGCTCTACTGGGCTCTGTCGGGCTCTGTCGGGCTCTGTCGGGCTCTGTCGGGTTCTGTCGGGCTCTGTCGGGCTCTGTCGGGCCCTGTCGGGCCCTGTCGGGCTCTGTCGGGCTCTGTCGGGCCCTGTCGGGCCCTGTCGGGCTCTGTCGGGCTCTGTCGGGCCCTGTCGGGCCCTGTCGGGCTCTGTCGGGCTCTGTCGGGCCCTGTCGGGCCCTGTCGGGCTCTGTCGGGCTCTGTCGGGCTCTACTGGGCTCTGTCGGGCTCTGTCGGGCTCTGTCGGGCTCTACTGGGCCCTGTCGGGCTCTGTCGGGCTCTGTCGGGTTCTGTCGGGCCCTGTCGGGCCCTGTCGGGCTCTGTCGGGCTCTACTGGGCTCTGTCGGGCTCTGTCGGGCTCTGTCGGGCTCTGTCGGGATCTACTGGGCCCTGTCGGGCTCTGTCGGGCTCTGTGGGGCCCTGTCGGGCTCTGTCGGGGTCTGTCGGGCTCTGTCGGGCCCTGTCGGGCTCTGTCGGGCTCTGTCGGGCTCTGTCGGGCTCTACTGGGCCCTGTCGGGCCCTGTCGGGCTCTGTCGGGCCCTGTCGGGCTCTGTCTGGCTCTGTCGGGCCCTGTCGGGCTCTGTCGGGCTCTACTGGGCCCTGTCGGGCCCTGTCGGGCTCTGTCGGGCTCTGTCGGCCTCTACTGGGCTCTGTCGGGCTCTGTCGGGCTCTGTCGGGCTCTACTGGGCTCTGTCGGGCTCTGTCGGGCTCTGTCGGGATCTGTCGGGCTCTACTGGGCCCTGTCGGGCCCTGTCGGGCCCTGTCGGGCCCTGTCGGGCTCTGTCGGGCTCTGTCGGGACCTGTCGGGCTCTGTCGGGCTCTGTCGGGCTCTACTGGGCCCTGTCGGGCTCTGTCGGGCTCTGTCGGGCTCTGTCGGGCTCTACTGGGCCCTGTCGGGCTCTGTCGGGCTCTGTCGGGCTCTGTCGGGCCCTGTCGGGATCTGTCGGGCCCTGTCGGGCCCTGTCGGGCTCTGTCGGGCTCTGTCGGGCTCTGTCGGGCTCTACTGGGCCCTGTCGGGCTCTGTCGGGCTCTGTCGGGCTCTGTCGGGCCCTGTCGGGCTCTGTCGGGCTCTACTGGGCTCTGTCGGGCCCTGTCGGGCTCTGTCGGGCTCTGTCGGGCTCTGTCGGGCTCTACTGGGCCCTGTCGGGCGCTGTCGGGCTCTGTCGGGCTCTGTCGGGCTCTGTCGGGCCCTGTCGGGCTCTGTCGGGCTCTGTCGGGCTCTACTGGGCCCTGTCGGGCCCTGTCGGTCTCTGTCGGGCTATGTCGGGCTCTACTGGGCCCTGTCGGGCTCTGTCGGGCTCTGTCGGGCTCTGTCGGGCTCTACTGGGACCTGTCGGACTCTGTCGGGCTTTGTCGGGCTCTGTCGGGCTCTGTCGGGCTCTGTCGGGCTCTGACGGGTTCTGTCGGGCTCTGTCGGGCTCTGTCGGGCTCTACTGGGCCCTGTCGGGCCCTGTCGGGCTCTGTCGGGCCCTGTCGGGCCCTGTCGGGCTCTGTCGGGCTGTGTCGGGCTCTGTCGGGCTCTGTCGGGCTCTACTGGGCTCTGTCGGGCCCTGTCGGGCTCTGTCGGGCCCTGTCGGGCTCTGTTGGGCTCTGTCGGGCTCTACTGGGCCCTGTCGGGCTCTGTCGGGCTCTGTCGGGCTCTGTCGGGCTCTGTCGGGCCCTGTCGGGCTCTGTCGGGCTCTGTCGGGCTCTACTGGGCTCTGTCGGGCTCTGTCGGGCTCTGTCGGGCTCTGTCGGGCTCTGTCGGGCTCTACTGGGCCCTGTCGGGCTCTGTCAGGCTCTGTCGGGCCCTGTCGGGCTCTGTCGGGCTCTGTCGGGCTCTGTTGGGCCCTGTCGGGCCCTGTCGGGCCCTGTCGGGCCCTGTCGGGCTCTGTAGGGCTCTGTCGGGCTCTGTCGGGCTCTACTGGGCTCTGTCGGGCTCTACTGGGCTCTACTGGGCCCTGTCGGGCTCTGTCGGGCTCTGTCGGGCCCTGTCGGGCTCTGTCGGGCTCTACTGGGCCCTGTCGGGCTCTGTCGGGCTCTGTCGGGCCCTGTCGGGCTCTGTCGGGCTCTGTCGGGCTCTGTCGGGCTCTGTCGGGCTCTACTGGGCCCTGTCGGGCTCTGTCGGGCTCTGTCGGGCCCTGTCGGGCCCTGTCGGGCTCTGTCAGGCTCTGTCGGGCTCTGTCGGGCTCTACTGGGCCCTGTCGGGCCCTATCGGGCCCTGTCGGGCTCTACTGGGCTCTACTGGGCTATGTCGGGCTCTTTCGGGCTCTACTGGGCCCTGTCGGGCCCTGTCGGGCCCTGTCGGGCTCTGTCGGGCTCTGTCGGGCCCTGTCGGGCTCTGTCGGGCTCTGTCGGGCTCTACTGGGCTCTACTGGGCTCTGTCGGGCTCTGTCGGGCTCTACTGGCTCCTTTCGGGCCTTGTCGGGCCCTGTCGGGCTCTGTCGGCCTCTACTGGGCTCTGTCGGGCTCTACTGGGCTCTGTCGGGCTCTGTCGGGCTCTGTCGGGATCTGTCGGGCTCTACTGGGCCCTGTCGGGCTCTGTCGGGCCCTGTCGGGCCCTGTCGGGCTCTGTCGGGCTCTGTCGGGACCTGTCGGGCTCTGTCGGGCTCTGTCGGGCTCTGTCGGGCTCTACTGGGCTCTGTCGGGCTCTGTCGGGCTCTGTCGGGCTCTGTCGGGCTCTACTGGGCCCTGTCAGGCTCTGTCGGGCTCTGTCGGGCTCTGTCGGGCTCTGTCGGGCCCTGTCGGGATCTGTCGGGCCCTGTCGGGCCCTGTCGGGCTCTGTCGGGCTCTGTCGGGCTCTGTCGGGCTCTACTGGGCCCTGTCGGGCTCTGTCGGGCTCTACTGGGCCCTGTCGGGCCCTGTCGGGCTCTGTCGGGCTCTGCCGGGCTCTGTCGGGCTCTGTCGGGCTCTACTGGGCGCTGTCGGTCTCTGTCGGGCTCTGTCGGGCTCTGTCGGGCTCTACTGGGCCCTGTCGGGTTCTGTCGGGCTCTGTCGGGCTATGTCGGGCTCTAGTGGGCCCTGTCGGGCTCTGTCGGGCTCTGTCGGGCTCTGTCGGGCCCTCTCGGCTCTGTCGGGCTCTACTGGGCCCTGTCGGGCCCTGTCGGGCCCTGTCGGGCTCTGTCGGGCTCTGTCGGGCCCTGTCGGGCTCTGTCGGGCTCTGTCGGGCTCTGTCGGGCTCTGTCGGGCTCTACTGGGACCTGTCGGACTCTGTCGGGCTCTGTCGGGCTCTGTCGGGCTCTGTCGGGCTCTGACGGGTTCTGTCGGGCTCTGTCGGGCTCTGTCGGGCTCTACTGGGCCCTGTCGGGCTCTACTGGGCCCTGTCGGGCTCTACTGGGCTCTGTCGGGCTCTGTCGGGCTCTGTCGGGCCCTGTCGGGCTCTGTCGGGCTCTACTGGGCCCTGTCGGGCCCTGTCGGGCTCTGTCGGGCTCTGTCGGGCCCTGTCGGGCTCTGTCGGGCTCTGTCGGGCCCTGTCGGGCTCTGTCGGGCCCTGTCGGGCTCTGTCGGGCTCTGTCGGGCTCTGTCGGGCCCTGTCGGGCTCTGTCGGGCTCTGTCGGGCTCTGTCGGGCCCTGTCGGGCTCTGTCGGGCTCTGTCGGGCTCTGTCGGGCTCTACTGGGCTCTGTCGGGCTCTGTCGGGCTCTGTCGGGCTCTGTCGGGCTCTACTGGGCTCTGTCAGGCTCTGTCGGGCCCTGTCGGGCTCTGTCGGGCTCTTTCGGGCTCTGTTGGGCCCTGTCGGGCTCTGTCGGGCCCTGTCGGGCCCTGTCGGGCTCTGTCGGGCTCTGTCGGGCTCTGTCGGGCTCTGTCGGGCCCTGTCGGGCTCTGTCGGGCTCTGTCGGGCTCTGTCGGGCTCTACTGGGCTCTGTCGGGCTCTGTCGGGCTCTGTCGGGCTCTGTCGGGCTCTACTGGGCCCTGTCGGGCTCTGTCGGGCTCTGTCGGGCTCTGTCGGGCCCTGTCGGGATCTGTCGGGCCCTGTCGGGCTCTGTCGGGCTCTGTCGGGCTCTGTCGGGCTCTGTCGGGCTCTACTGGGCCCTGTCGGGCTCTGTCGGGCTCTGTCGGGCTCTGTCGGGCTCTGTCGGGCCCTGTCGGGCCCTGTCGGGCTCTGTCGGGCTCTGTCGGGCTCTGTCGTGCTCTGTCGGGCTCTGTCGGGCTCTACTGGGCCCTGTCGGGCGCTGTCGGGCTCTGTCGGGCTCTGTCGGGCTCTGTCGGGCTCTACTGGGCCCTGTCGGGTTCTGTCGGGCTCTGTCGGGCTATGTCGGGCTCTACTGGCCCTGTCGGGCTCTGTCGGGCTCTGTCGGGCTCTGTCGGGCCCTCTCGGCTCTGTCGGGCTCTACTGGGCCCTGTCGGGCCCTGTCGGGCTCTGTCGGGCTCTGTCGGGCTCTGTCGGGCCCTGTCGGGCTCTGTCGGGCTCTGTCGGGCTCTGTCGGGCTCTACTGGGACCTGTCGGGCTCTGTCGGGCTCTGTCGGGCTCTGTCGGGCTCTGTCGGGCTCTGACGGGTTCTGTCGGGCTCTGTCGGGCTCTGTCGGGCTCTACTGGGCCCTGTCGGGCCCTGTCGGGCTCTGTCGGGCTCTGTCGGGCTCTGTCGGGCCCTGTCGGGCTCTGTTGGGCTCTGTCGGGCTCTGTCGGGCTCTACTGGGCCCTGTCGGGCCCTGTCGGGCTCTGTCGGGCTCTGTCGGGCTCTGTCGGGCTCTACTGGGCTCTGTCGGGCCCTGTCGGGCTCTGTCGGGCCCTGTCGGGCTCTGTCGGGCTCTGTCGGGCTCTGTCGGGCCCTGTCGGGCTCTGTCGGGCTCTGTCGGGCCCTGTCGGGCCCTGTCGGGCCCTGTCGGGCTCTGTCGGGCTCTGCCGGGCTCTGTCGGGCTCTGTCGGGCTCTACTGGGCCCTGTCGGGCTCTGTCAGGCTCTGTCGGGCCCTGTCGGGCTCTGTCGGGCTCTGTCGGGCTCTGTTGGGCCCTGTCGGGCTCTGTCGGGCCCTGTCGGGCCCTGTCGGGCTCTGTAGGGCTCTGTCGGGCTCTGTCGGCCTCTACTGGGCTCTGTCGGGCTCTACTGGGCTCTACTGGGCCCTGTCGGGCTCTGTCGGGCTCTGTCGGGCCCTGTCGGGCTCTGTCGGGCTCTACTGGGCCCTGTCGGGCTCTGTCGGGCTCTGTCGGGATCTGTCGGGCTCTGTCGGGCTCAACTGGTCTCTGTCGGGCTCTGTCGGGGTTCTGTCGGGCTCTGTCGGGCTCTGTCGGGCTCTGTCGGGCTCTACTGGGCTCTACTGGGCTCTGTCGGGCTCTGTCGGGCTCTGTCGGGTTCTGTCGGGCTCTGTCGGGCCCTGTCGGGCCCTGTCGGGCTCTGTCGGGCTCTGTCGGGCTCTGTCGGGCTCTGTCGGGCTCTGTCGGGCTCTACTGGGCCCTGTCGGGCTCTGTCGGGCTCTGTCGGGCTCTGTCGGGCCCTCTCGGCTCTGTCGGGCTCTACTGGGCCCTGTCGGGCCCTGTCGGGCCCTGTCGGGCTCTGTCGGGCTCTGTCGGGCCCTGTCGGGCTCTGTCGGGCTCTGTCGGGCTCTGTCGGGCTCTGTCGGGCTCTACTGGGACCTGTCGGACTCTGTCGGGCTCTGTCGGGTCTGTCGGGCTCTGTCGGGCTCTGACGGGTTCTGTCGGGCTCTGTCGGGCTCTGTCGGGCTCTACTGGGCCCTGTCGGGCTCTACTGGGCCCTGTCGGGCTCTACTGGGCTCTGTCGGGCTCTGTCGGGCTCTGTCGGGCCCTGTCGGGCTCTGTCGGGCTCTACTGGGCCCTGTCGGGCCCTGTCGGGCTCTGTCGGGCTCTGTCGGGCTCTGTCGGGCTCTACTGGGCTCTGTCGGGCCCTGTCGGGCTCTGTCGGGCCCTGTCGGGCTCTGTCGGGCTCTACTGGGCCCTGTCGGGCTCTGTCGGGCTCTGTCGGGCTCTACTGGGCCCTGTCGGGCTCTGTCGGGCTCTGTCGGGCTCTGTCGGGCCCTGTCAGGCCCTGTCGGGCTCTGTCAGGCTCTGTCGGGCTCTGTCGGCCTCTGTCGGGCTCTACTGGGCCCTGTCGGGCTCTGTCGGGCTCTGTCGGGCCCTGTCGGGCTCTGTAGGGCTCTGTCGGGCTCTGTCGGGCTCTACTGGGCTCTACTGGGCTCTGTCGGGCTCTGTCGGGCTCTACTGGCCCCTGTCGGGCCCTGTCGGGCTCTGTCGGGCTCTGTCGGGCTCTACTGGGCCCTGTCGGGCTCTGTCGGGCTCTGTCGGGCTCTACTGGGCCCTGTCGGGCTCTGTAGGGCTCTGTCGGGCTCTGTCGGGCCCTGTCAGGCCCTGTCGGGCTCTGTCGGGCTCTGCCGGGCTCTGTCGGGCTCTGTCGGGCTCTACTGGGCGCTGTCGGGCTCTGTCGGGCTCTGTCGGGCTCTGTCGGCTCTACTGGGCCCTGTCGGGTTCTGTCGGGCTCTGTCGGGCTATGTCGGGCTCTAGTGGGCCCTGTCGGGCTCTGTCGGGCTCTGTCGGGCTCTGTCGGGCCCTCTCGGCTCTGTCGGGCTCTACTGGGCCCTGTCGGGCCCTGTCGGGCCCTGTCGGGCTCTGTCGGGCTCTGTCGGGCCCTGTCGGGCTCTGTCGGGCTCTGTCGGGCTCTGTCGGGCTCTGTCGGGCTCTACTGGGACCTGTCGGACTCTGTCGGGCTCTGTCGGGCTCTGTCGGGCTCTGTCGGGCTCTGACGGGTTCTGTCGGGCTCTGTCGGGCTCTGTCGGGCTCTACTGGGCCCTGTCGGGCTCTACTGGGCCCTGTCGGGCTCTACTGGCTCTGTCGGGCTCTGTCGGGCTCTGTCGGGCCCTGTCGGGCTCTGTCGGGCTCTACTGGGCCCTGTCGGGCCCTGTCGGGCTCTGTCGGGCTCTGTCGGGCCCTGTCGGGCTCTGTCGGGCTCTGTCGGGCCCTGTCGGGCTCTGTCGGGCCCTGTCGGGCTCTGTCGGGCTCTGTCGGGCTCTGTCGGGCCCTGTCGGGCTCTGTCGGGCTCTGTCGGGCTCTGTCGGGCCCTGTCGGGCTCTGTCGGGCTCTGTCGGGCTCTGTCGGGCTCTACTGGGCTCTGTCGGGCTCTGTCGGGCTCTGTCGGGCTCTGTCGGGCTCTACTGGGCCCTGTCGGGCTCTGTCAGGCTCTGTCGGGCCCTGTCGGGCTCTGTCGGGCTCTTTCGGGCTCTGTTGGGCCCTGTCGGGCTCTGTCGGGCCCTGTCGGGCCCTGTCGGGCTCTGTCGGGCTCTGTCGGGCTCTGTCGGGCCCTGTCGGGCTCTGTCGGGCTCTGTCGGGCTCTGTCGGGCTCTACTGGGCTCTGTCGGGCTCTGTCGGGCTCTGTCGGGCTCTGTCGGGCTCTACTGGGCCCTGTCGGGCTCTGTCGGGCTCTGTCGGGCTCTGTCGGGCCCTGTCGGGATCTGTCGGGCCCTGTCGGGCCCTGTCGGGCTCTGTCGGGCTCTGTCGGGCTCTGTCGGGCTCTACTGGGCCCTGTCGGGCTCTGTCGGGCTCTGTCGGGCTCTGTCGGGCTCTGTCGGGCCCTGTCGGGCCCTGTCGGGCTCTGTCGGGCTCTGTCGGGCTCTGTCGTGCTCTGTCGGGCTCTGTCGGGCTCTACTGGGCCCTGTCGGGCGCTGTCGGGCTCTGTCGGGCTCTGTCGGGCTCTGTCGGGCTCTACTGGGCCCTGTCGGGTTCTGTCGGGCTCTGTCGGGCTATGTCGGGCTCTACTGGGCCCTGTCGGGCTCTGTCGGGCTCTGTCGGGCTCTGTCGGGCCCTCTCGGCTCTGTCGGGCTCTACTGGGCCCTGTCGGGCCCTGTCGGGCTCTGTCGGGCTCTGTCGGGCTCTGTCGGCCCTGTCGGGCTCTGTCGGGCTCTGTCGGGCTCTGTCGGGCTCTACTGGGACCTGTCGGGCTCTGTCGGGCTCTGTCGGGCTCTGTCGGGCTCTGTCGGGCTCTGACGGGTTCTGTCGGGCTCTGTCGGGCTCTGTCGGGCTCTACTGGGCCCTGTCGGGCCCTGTCGGGCTCTGTCGGGCTCTGTCGGGCTCTGTCGGGCCCTGTCGGGCTCTGTTGGCTCTGTCGGGCTCTGTCGGGCTCTACTGGGCCCTGTCGGGCCCTGTCGGGCTCTGTCGGGCTCTGTCGGGCTCTGTCGGGCTCTACTGGGCTCTGTCGGGCCCTGTCGGGCTCTGTCGGGCCCTGTCGGGCTCTGTCGGGCTCTGTCGGGCTCTGTCGGGCCCTGTCGGGCTCTGTCGGGCTCTGTCGGGCCCTGTCGGGCCCTGTCGGGCCCTGTCGGGCTCTGTCGGGCTCTGTCGGGCTCTGTCGGGCTCTGTCGGGCTCTACTGGGCCCTGTCGGGCTCTGTCAGGCTCTGTCGGGCCCTGTCGGGCTCTGTCGGGCTCTGTCGGGCTCTGTTGGGCCCTGTCGGGCTCTGTCGGGCCCTGTCGGGCCCTGTCGGGCTCTGTAGGGCTCTGTCGGGCTCTGTCGGCCTCTACTGGGCTCTGTCGGGCTCTACTGGGCTCTACTGGGCCCTGTCGGGCTCTGTCGGGCTCTGTCGGGCCCTGTCGGGCTCTGTCGGGCTCTACTGGGCCCTGTCGGGCTCTGTCGGGCTCTGTCGGGATCTGTCGGGCTCTGTCGGGCTCAACTGGTCTCTGTCGGGCTCTGTCGGGTTCTGTCGGGCTCTGTCGGGCTCTGTCGGGCTCTGTCGGGCTCTACTGGGCTCTACTGGGCTCTGTCGGGCTCTGTCGGGCTCTGTCGGGTTCTGTCGGGCTCTGTCGGGCCCTGTCGGGCCCTGTCGGGCTCTGTCGGGCTCTGTCGGGCTCTGTCGGGCTCTGTCGGGCTCTGTCGGGCTCTACTGGGCCCTGTCGGGCTCTGTCGGGCTCTGTCGGGCTCTGTCGGGCCCTCTCGGCTCTGTCGGGCTCTACTGGGCCCTGTCGGGCCCTGTCGGGCCCTGTCGGGCTCTGTCGGGCTCTGTCGGGCCCTGTCGGGCTCTGTCGGGCTCTGTCGGGCTCTGTCGGGCTCTGTCGGGCTCTACTGGGACCTGTCGGACTCTGTCGGGCTCTGTCGGGTCTGTCGGGCTCTGTCGGGCTCTGACGGGTTCTGTCGGGCTCTGTCGGGCTCTGTCGGGCTCTACTGGGCCCTGTCGGGCTCTACTGGGCCCTGTCGGGCTCTACTGGGCTCTGTCGGGCTCTGTCGGGCTCTGTCGGCCCTGTCGGGCTCTGTCGGGCTCTACTGGGCCCTGTCGGGCCCTGTCGGGCTCTGTCGGGCTCTGTCGGGCTCTGTCGGGCTCTACTGGGCTCTGTCGGGCCCTGTCGGGCTCTGTCGGGCCCCTGTCGGGCTCTGTCGGGCTCTACTGGGCCCTGTCGGGCTCTGTCGGGCTCTGTCGGGCTCTACTGGGCCCTGTCGGGCTCTGTCGGGCTCTGTCGGGCTCTGTCGGGCCCTGTCAGGCCCTGTCGGGCTCTGTCAGGCTCTGTCGGGCTCTGTCGGCCTCTGTCGGGCTCTACTGGGCCCTGTCGGGCTCTGTCGGGCTCTGTCGGGCCCTGTCGGGCTCTGTAGGGCTCTGTCGGGCTCTGTCGGGCTCTACTGGGCTCTACTGGGCTCTGTCGGGCTCTACTGGCCCCTGTCGGGCCCTGTCGGGCTCTGTCGGGCTCTGTCGGGCTCTACTGGGCCCTGTCGGGCTCTGTCGGGCTCTGTCGGGCTCTACTGGGCCCTGTCGGGCTCTGTAGGGCTCTGTCGGGCTCTGTCGGGCCCTGTCAGGCCCTGTCGGGCTCTGTCAGGCTCTGTCGGGCTCTGTCGGCCTCTGTCGGGCTCTACTGGGCCCTGTCGGGCTCTGTCAGGCTCTGTCGGGCCCTGTCGGGCTCTGTCGGGCTCTGTCGGGCTCTGTCGGGCTCTACTGGGCTCTACTGGGCTCTGTCGGGCTCTGTCGGGCTCTACTGGCCCCTGTCGGGCCCTGTCGGGCTCTGTCGGGCTCTGTCGGGCTCTACTGGGCTCTGTCGGGCTCTGTCGGGATCTGTCGGGCTCTACTGGGCTCTGTCGGGCTCTGTCGGGCTCTGTCGGGCTCTGTCGGGCTCTACTGGGCCCTGTCGGGCTCTGTCGGGCCCTGTCGGGCTCTGTCGGGCCCTGTCGGGCCCTGTCGGGCTCTGTCGGGCCCTGTCGGGCTCTGTCGGGCTCTGTCGGGCTGTGTCGGGCTCTGTCGGGCTCTACTGGGCCCTGTCGGGCTCTGTCGGGCTCTGTCGGGCCCTGTCGGGATCTGTCGGGCTCTACTGGGCCCTGTCGGGACCTGTCGGGCCCTGTCGGGCCCTGTCGGGCTCTGTCGGGCCCTGTCGGGCCCTGTCGGGCCCTGTCGGGCTCTGTCGGGCTCTGTCGGGCTCTGTCGGGCTCTACTGGGCCCTGTCGGGCTCTGTCGGGCTCTGTCGGGCTCTGTCGGGGTCTGTCGGGCTCTACTGGGCCCTGTCGGGCCCTGTCGGGCTCTACTGGGCCCTGTCGGGCCCTGTCGGGCCCTGTCGGGCTCTGTCGGGCTCTGTCGGGCTCTGTCGGGCTCTACTGGGCTCTGTAGGGCTCTGTCGGGTTCTGTCGGGCCCTGTCGGGCCCTGTCGGGCTCTGTCGGGCTCTGTCGGGCTCTGTTGGGCTGTGTCGGGCTCTGTCGGGCTCTGTCGGGCTCTACTGGGCTCTACTGTTCCCTGTCGGGCTCTACTGGGCCCTGTCGGGCCCTGTCGGGCTCTGTCGGGCTCTGTCGGGCTCTGTCGGGCTCTGTCGGGCTCTACTGGGCCCTGTCGGGCTCTGTCGGGCTCTGTCGGGCTCTGTCGGGCCCTGTCGGGCCCTGTCGGGCCCTGTCGGGCTCTGTCGGGCTCTGTCGGGCCCTGTCGGGCTCTGTCGGGCTCTGTCGGGCTGTGTCGGGCTCTGTCGGGCTCTACTGGGCTCTACTGGGCTCTGTCGGGCCCTGTCGGGCCCTGTCGGGCTCTGTCGGGCTCTGTCGGGCTCTGTCGGGCTCTACTGGGCCCTGTCGGGCCCTGTCGGGCCCTGTCGGGCCCTGTCGGGCTCTGTCGGGCTCTGTCGGGCCCTGTCGGGCTCTGTCGGGCTCTGTCGGGCTGTGTCGGGCTCTGTCGGGCTCTGTCGGGCTCTACTGGGCTCTACTGGGCCCTGTCGGGCCCTGTCGGGCTCTGTCGGGCTCTGTCGGGCTCTGTCGGGCTCTACTGGGCCCTGTCGGGCCCTGTCGGGCTCTGTCGGGCTCTGTCGGGCTCTACTGGGCTCTACTGGGCTCTGTCGGGCTCTGTCGGGTTCTGTCGGGCTCTGTCGGGCTCTGTCGGGCTCTGTCGGGCCCTGTCGGGCTCTGTCGGGCTCTGTCGGGCTCTGTTGGGCCCTGTCGGGCTCTGTCGGGCCCTGTCGGGCCCTGTCGGGCTCTGTAGGGCTCTGTCGGGCTCTGTCGGGCTCTACTGGGCTCTGTCGGGCTCTACTGGGCTCTACTGGGCCCTGTCGGGCTCTGTCGGGCTCTGTCGGGCCCTGTCGGGCTCTGTCGGGCTCTACTGGGCCCTGTCGGGCTCTGTCGGGCCCTGTCGGGCCCTGTCGGGCTCTGTCGGGCTCTGTCGGGCTCTGTCGGGCTCAACTGGTCTCTGTCGGGTTCTGTCGGGCTCTGTCGGGCTCTGTCGGGCTCTGTCGGGCTCTACTGGGCTCTACTGGGCTCTGTCGGGCTCTGTCGGGCTCTACTGGGCCCTGTCGGGCTCTGTCGGGCCCTGTCGGGCCCTGTCGGGCTCTGTCGGGCTCTGTCGGGCTCTGTCGGGTTCTGTCGGGCTCTGTCGGGCTCTGTCGGGCCCTGTCGGGCTCTGTCGGGCTCTGTCGGGCCCTGTCGGGCCCTGTCGGGCTCTGTCGGGCTCTGTCGGGCTCTACTGGGCCCTGTCGGGCTCTGTCGGGCTCTACTGGGCCCTGTCGGGCTCTGTCGGGCTCTGTCGGGCCCTGTCGGGCCCTGTCGGGCTCTGTCAGGCTCTGTCGGGCTCTGTCGGGCTCTACTGGGCCCTGTCGGGCCCTATCGGGCCCTGTCGGGCTCTACTGGGCTCTACTGGGCTATGTCGGGCTCTTTCGGGCTCTACTGGGCCCTGTCGGGCCCTGTCGGGCTCTGTCGGGCCCTGTCGGGCCCTGTCGGGCTCTGTCGGGCTCTGTCGGGCCCTGTCGGGCTCTGTCGGGCTCTGTCGGGCTCTGTCGGGCTCTACTGGGCTCTACTGGGCTCTGTCGGGCTCTGTCGGGCTCTACTGGCCCCTGTCGGGCCCTGTCGGGCCCTGTCGGGCTCTGTCTGCCTCTACTGGGCTCTGTCGGGCTCTGTCGGGCTCTGTCGGGCTCTACTGGGCTCTGTCGGGCTCTGTCGGGCTCTGTCGCGATCTGTCGGGCTCTACTGGGCCCTGTCGGGCTCTGTCGGGCCCTGTCGGGCCCTGTCGGGCTCTGTCGGGCTCTGTCGAGACCTGTCGGGCTCTGTCGGGCTCTGTCGGGCTCTGTCGGGCTCTACTGGGCTCTGTCGGGCTCTGTCGGGCTCTGTCGGGCTCTGTCGGGCCCTGTCGGGATCTGTCGGGCCCTGTCGGGCCCTGTCGGGCTCTGTCGGGCTCTGTCGGGCTCTGTCGGGCTCTACTGGGCCCTGTCGGGCTCTGTCGGGCTCTGTCGGGCCCTGTCGGGCTCTGTCGGGCTCTACTGGGCCCTGTCGGGCCCTGTCGGGCTCTGTCGGGCTCTGTCGGGCTCTGTCGGGCTCTACTGGGCCCTGTCGGGCGCTGTCGGGCTCTGTCGGGCCCTGTCGGGCCCTGTCGGGCTCTGTCGGGCTCTGACGGGCTCTACTGGGCCCTGTCGGGTTCTGTCGGGCTCTGTCGGGCTCTGTCGGGCTCTACTGGGCCCTGTCGGGCTCTGTCGGGCTCTGTCGGGCTCTGTCGGGCCCTCTCGGCTCTGTCGGGCTCTACTGGGCCCTGTCGGGCCCTGTCGGGCTCTGTCGGGCTCTGTCGGGCTCTGTCGGGCCCTGTCGGGCTCTGTCGGGCTCTGTCGGGCTCTGTCGGGCTCTACTGGGCTCTGTCGGGCCCTGTCGGGCCCTGTCGGGCCCTGTCGGGCTCTGTCGGGCTCTGTCGGGCTCTACTGGGCCCTGTCGGGCCCTGTCGGGCTCTGTCGGGCTCTGTCGGGCTCTGTCGGGCTCTGTCGGGCTCTGTCGGGCTCTACTGGGCCCTGTCGGGCTCTGTCGGGCTCTGTCGGGCCCTGTCGGGCTCTGTCGGGCTCTGTCGGGCTCTGTCGGGCTCTGTTGGGCCCTGTCGGGCTCTGTCGGGCCCTGTCGGGCCCTGTCGGGCTCTGTAGGGCTCTGTCGGGCTCTGTCGGGCACTACTGGGCTCTGTCGGGCTCTGTCGGGCTCTGTCGGGCTCTACTGGGCCCTGTCGGGCCCTGTCGGGCTCTGTCGGGCTCTGTCGGGCTCTGTCGGGCTCAACTGGTCTCTGTCGGGCTCTGTCGGGTTCTGTCGGGCTCTGTCGGGCTCTGTCGGGCTCTGTCGGGCTCTACTGGGCTCTACTGGGCTCTGTCGGGCTCTGTCGGGCTCTACTGGGCCCTGTCGGGCTCTGTCGGGCTCTACTGGGCCCTGTCGGGCTCTGTCGGGCCCTGTCGGGCTCTGTCGGGCTCTGTCGGGCCCTGTCGGGCTCTGTCGGGCTCTGTCGGGCCCTGTCGGGCTCTGTCGGGCCCTGTCGGGCCCTGTCGGGCTCTGTCGGGCTCTGTCGGGCTCTACTGGGCCCTGTCGGGCTCTGTCGGGCCCTGTCGGGCTCTGTCGGGCTCTACTGGGCCCTGTCGGGCCCTGTCGGGCCCTGTCGGGCTCTGTCGGGCTCTGTCGGGCTCTGTCGGGCTCTACTGGGCTCTACTGGGCTCTGTCGGGCTCTACTGGGCACTGTCGGGCCCTGTCGGGCTCTGTCGGGCTCTGTCAGGCTCTGTCGGGCTCTGTCGGGCCCTGTCGGTCCCTGTCGGGCTCTGTCGGGCTCTGTCGTGCCCTGTCGGGCTCTGTCGGGCTCTGTCGGGCCCTGTCGGGCTCTATCGGGCCCTGTCGGGCTCTGTCGGGCCCTGTCGGGCCCTGTCGGGCTCTGTCGGGCTCTGTCGGGCTCTGTCGGGCTCTGTCGGGCTCTGTCGGGCTCTATCGGGCTCTACTGGGCCCTGTCGGGCCCTGTCGGGCCCTGTCGGGCTCTGTCGGGCTCTGTCGGGCTCTACTGGGCCCTGTCGGGCTCTGTCGGGCTCTGTCGGGCTCTGTCGGGCTCTGTCGGGCTCTGTCGGGCTCTACTGGGCCCTGTCGGGCTCTGTCGGGCTCTGTCGGGCCCTGTCGGGCCCTGTCGGGCTCTGTCGGGCCCTGTCGGGCTCTGTCGGGCCCTGTCGGGCCCTGTCGGGCTCTGTCGGGCCCTGTCGGGCTCTGTCGGGTTCTGTCGGGCTCTGTCGGGCCCTGTCGGGCCCTGTCGGGCTCTGTCGGGCTGTGTCGGTCTCTGTCGGGCTCTACTGGGCCCTGTCGGGCTCTGTCGGGCTCTGTCGGGCTCTGTCGGGCTCTGTCGGGCTCTGTCGGGCTCTACTGGGCCCTGTCGGGCTCTGTCGGGCTCTGTCGGGCCCTGTCGGGCTCTGTCGGGCTCTGTCGGGCTCTGTCGGGCTCTACTGGGCCCTGTCGGGCTCTGTCAGGCTCTGTCGGCCTCTGTCGGCCTCTGTCGGGCTCTACTGGGCCCTGTCGGGCTCTGTCGGGCCCTGTCGGGCCCTGTCGGGCTCTGTCGGGCTCTGTCGGGCTCTGTCGGGCTCTACTGGGCTCTACTGGGCTCTGTCGGGCTCTGTCGGGCTCTACTGGCCCCTGTCGGGCCCTGTCGGGCCCTGTCGGGCTCTGTCGGGCTCTGTCGGGCTCTACTGGGCTCTACTGGGCTCTGTCGGGCTCTGTTGGGCTCTACTGGCCCCTGTCGGGCCCTGTCGGGCCCTGTCGGGCTCTGTCGGCCTCTACTGGGCTCTGTCGGGCTCTGTCGGGCTCTGTCGGGCTCTACTGGGCTCTGTCGGGCTCTGTCGGGCTCTGTCGGGATCTGTCGGGCTCTACTGGGCCCTGTCGGGCTCTGTCGGGCCCTGTCGGGCCCTGTCGGGCTCTGTCGGGCTCTGTCGAGACCTGTCGGGCTCTGTCGGGCTCTGTCGGGCTCTGTCGGGCTCTACTGGGCTCTGTCGGGCTCTGTCGGGCTCTGTTGGGCTCTGTCGGGCTCTGTCGGGCTCTGTCGGGCTCTGTCGGGCCCTGTCGGGATCTGTCGGGCCCTGTCGGGCCCTGTCGGGCTCTGTCGGGCTCTGTCGGGCTCTGTCGGGCTCTACTGGGCCCTGTCGGGCTCTGTCGGGCTCTGTCGGGCCCTGTCGGGCTCTGTCGGGCTCTACTGGGCCCTGTCGGGCCCTGTCGGGCTCTGTCGGGCTCTGTCGGGCTCTGTCGGGCTCTACTGGGCCCTGTCGGGCGCTGTCGGGCTCTGTCGGGCCCTGTCGGGCCCTGTCGGGCTCTGTCGGGCTCTGTCGGGCTCTACTGGGCCCTGTCGGGTTCTGTCGGGCTCTGTCGGGCTCTGTCGGGCTCTACTGGGCCCTGTCGGGCTCTGTCGGGCTGTGTCGGGCTCTGTCGGGCCCTCTCGGCTCTGTCGGGCTCTACTGGGCCCTGTCGGGCCCTGTCGGGCTCTGTCGGGCTCTGTCGGGCTCTGTCGGGCCCTGTCGGGCTCTGTCGGCCTCTGTCGGGCCCTGTCGGGCTCTGTCGGGCTCTGTCGGGCTCTGTCGGGCTCTACTGGGCTCTGTCGGGCCCTGTCGGGCTCTGTCGGGCCCTGTCGGGCTCTGTCGGGCTCTGTCGGGCTCTACTGGGCCCTGTCGGGCCCTGTCGGGCCCTGTCGGGCTCTGTCGGGCTCTGTCGGGCTCTACTGGGCCCTGTCGGGCTCTGTCGGGCTCTACTGGGCCCTGTCGGGCTCTGTCGGGCCCTGTCGGGCCCTGTCGGGCTCTGTCGGGTTCTATCGGGCTCTGTCGGGCTCTGTCGGGCCCTGTCGGGCTCTGTCGGGCCCTGTCGGGCCCTGTCGGGCTCTGTCGGGCTCTGTCGGGCTCTACTGGGCCCTGTCGGGCTCTGTCGGGCCCTGTCGGGCTCTGTCGGGCTCTACTGGGCCCTGTCGGGCCCTGTCGGGCCCTGTCGGGCTCTGTCGGGCTCTGTCGGGCTCTGTCGGGCTCTACTGGGCTCTACTGGGCTCTGTCGGGCTCTACTGGGCACTGTCGGGCCCTGTCGGGCTCTGTCGGGCTCTGTCAGGCTCTGTCGGGCTCTGTCGGGCCCTGTCGGTCCCTGTCGGGCTCTGTCGGGCTCTGTCGTGCCCTGTCGGGCTCTGTCGGGCTCTGTCGGGCCCTGTCGGGCTCTATCGGGCCCTGTCGGGCTCTGTCGGGCCCTGTCGGGCCCTGTCGGGCTCTGTCGGGCTCTGTCGGGCTCTGTCGGGCTCTGTCGGGCTCTATCGGGCTCTACTGGGCCCTGTCGGGCCCTGTCGGGCCCTGTCGGGCTCTGTCGGGCTCTGTCGGGCTCTGTCGGGCTCTACTGGGCCCTGTCGGGCTCTGTCGGGCTCTGTCGGGCTCTGTCGGGCTCTGTCGGGCTCTGTCGGGCTCTACTGGGCCCTGTCGGGCTCTGTCGGGCTCTGTCGGGCCCTGTCGGGCCCTGTCGGGCTCTGTCGGGCCCTGTCGGGCTCTGTCGGGCCCTGTCGGGCCCTGTCGGGCTCTGTCGGGCCCTGTCGGGCTCTGTCGGGTTCTGTCGGGCTCTGTCGGGCCCTGTCGGGCCCTGTCGGGCTCTGTCGGGCTCTGTCGGTCTCTGTCGGGCTCTACTGGGCCCTGTCGGGCTCTGTCGGGCTCTGTCGGGCTCTGTCGGGCTCTGTCGGGCTCTACTGGGCCCTGTCGGGCTCTGTCGGGCTCTGTCGGGCCCTGTCGGGCTCTGTCGGGCTCTGTCGGGCTCTGTCGGGCTCTACTGGGCCCTGTCGGGCTCTGTCAGGCTCTGTCGGCCTCTGTCGGCCTCTGTCGGGCTCTACTGGGCCCTGTCGGGCTCTGTCGGGCCCTGTCGGGCCCTGTCGGGCTCTGTCGGGCTCTGTCGGGCTCTGTCGGGCTCTACTGGGCTCTACTGGGCTCTGTCGGGCTCTGTCGGGCTCTACTGGCCCCTGTCGGCCCCTGTCGGGCCCTGTCGGGCTCTGTCGGGCTCTGTCGGGCTCTACTGGGCTCTACTGGGCTCTGTCGGGCTCTGTCGGGCTCTACTGGCCCCTGTCGGGCCCTGTCGGGCCCTGTTGGGCTCTGTCGGCCTCTACTGGGCTCTGTCGGGCTCTGTCGGGCTCTGTCGGGCTCTACTGGGCTCTGTCGGGCTCTGTCGGGCTCTGTCGGGATCTGTCGGGCTCTACTGGGCCCTGTCGGGCTCTGTCGGGCCCTGTCGGGCCCTGTCGGGCTCTGTCGGGCTCTGTCGAGACCTGTCGGGCTCTGTCGGGCTCTGTCGGGCTCTGTCGGGCTCTACTGGGCTCTGTCGGGCTCTGTCGGGCTCTGTCGGGCTCTGTCGGGCCCTGTCGGGATCTGTCGGGCCCTGTCGGGCCCTGTCGGGCTCTGTCGGGCTCTGTCGGGCTCTGTCGGGCTCTACTGGGCCCTGTCGGGCTCTGTCGGGCTCTGTCGGGCCCTGTCGGGCTCTGTCGGGCTCTACTGGGCCCTGTCGGGCCCTGTCGGGCTCTGTCGGGCTCTGTCGGGCTCTGTCGGGCTCTACTGGGCCCTGTCGGGCGCTGTCGGGCCCTGTCGGGCCCTGTCGGGCCCTGTCGGGCTCTGTCGGGCTCTGTCGGGCTCTACTGGGCCCTGTCGGGTTCTGTCGGGCTCTGTCGGGCTCTGTCGGGCTCTACTGGGCCCTGTCGGGCTCTGTCGGGCTCTGTCGGGCTCTGTCGGGCCCTCTCGGCTCTGTCGGGCTCTACTGGGCCCTGTCGGGCCCTGTCGGGCTCTGTCGGGCTCTGTCGGGCTCTGTCGGGCCCTGTCGGGCTCTGTCGGGCTCTGTCGGGCCCTGTCGGGCTCTGTCGGGCTCTGTCGGGCTCTGTCGGGCTCTACTGGGCTCTGTCGGGCCCTGTCGGGCTCTGTCGGGCCCTGTCGGGCTCTGTCGGGCTCTGTCGGGCTCTACTGGGCCCTGTCGGGCCCTGTCGGGCCCTGTCGGGCTCTGTCGGGCTCTGTCGGGCTCTGTCGGGCTCTGTCGGGCTCTACTGGGCCCTGTCGGGCTCTATCGGGCTCTGTCGGGCTCTGTCGGGCCCTGTCGGGCTCTGTCGGGCCCTGTCGGGCCCTGTCGGGCTCTGTCGGGCTCTGTCGGGCTCTACTGGGCCCTGTCGGGCTCTGTCGGGCCCTGTCGGGCTCTGTCGGGCTCTACTGGGCCCTGTCGGGCCCTGTCGGGCCCTGTCGGGCTCTGTCGGGCTCTGTCGGGCTCTGTCGGGCTCTACTGGGCTCTACTGGGCTCTGTCGGGCTCTACTGGGCACTGTCGGGCCCTGTCGGGCTCTGTCGGGCTCTGTCAGGCTCTGTCGGGCTCTGTCGGGCCCTGTCGGTCCCTGTCGGGCTCTGTCGGGCTCTGTCGTGCCCTGTCGGGCTCTGTCGGGCTCTGTCGGGCCCTGTCGGGCTCTATCGGGCCCTGTCGGGCTCTGTCGGGCTCTGTCGTGCTCTGTCGGGCCCTGTCGGGCTCTGTCGGGCTCTGTCGGGCTCTGTCGGGCTCTATCGGGCTCTACTGGGCCCTGTCGGGCCCTGTCGGGCCCTGTCGGGCTCTGTCGGGCTCTGTCGGGCTCTGTCGGGCTCTACTGGGCCCTGTCGGGCTCTGTCGGGCTCTGTCGGGCTCTGTCGGGCTCTGTCGGGCTCTGTCGGGCTCTGTCGGGCTCTACTGGGCCCTGTCGGGCTCTGTCGGGCTCTGTCGGGCCCTGTCGGGCCCTGTCGGGCTCTGTCGGGCCCTGTCGGGCTCTGTCGGGCCCTGTCGGGCCCTGTCGGGCTCTGTCGGGCCCTGTCGGGCTCTGTCGGGTTCTGTCGGGCTCTGTCGGGCCCTGTCGGGCCCTGTCGGGCTCTGTCGGGCTCTGTCGGTCTCTGTCGGGCTCTACTGGGCCCTGTCGGGCTCTGTCGGGCTCTGTCGGGCTCTGTCGGGCTCTGTCGGGCTCTACTGGGCCCTGTCGGGCTCTGTCGGGCTCTGTCGGGCCCTGTCGGGCCCTGACGGGCTCTGTCAGGCTCTGTCGGCCTCTGTCGGCCTCTGTCGGGCTCTACTGGGCCCTGTCGGGCTCTGTCGGGCCCTGTCGGGCCCTGTCGGGCTCTGTCGGGCTCTGTCGGGCTCTGTCGGGCTCTACTGGGCTCTACTGGGCTCTGTCGGGCTCTGTCGGGCTCTACTGGCCCCTGTCGGGCCCTGTCGGGCCCTGTCGGGCTCTGTCGGGCTCTACTGGGCTCTGTCGGGCTCTGTCCGGGCTCTACTGGCCCTTGTCGGGCTCTGTCGGGCTCTGTCGGGCTCTGTCGGGCTCTGTCGGGCTCTACTGGGCTCTGTCGGGCCCTGTCGGGCTCTGTCGGACCGCTGTCGGGCTTACTGGGCCCTGTCGGGCTCTGTCGGGCCCTGTCGGGCTCTGTCGGGCTCTGTCGGGCTCTGTCGGGCTCTGTCGGGCTCTGTCGGGCTCTGTCGGGCTCTACTGGGCCCTGTCGGGCTCTGTCGGGCTCTGTCGGGCCCTGTCGGGCTCTGTCGGGCCCTGTCGGGCTCTGTCGGGCTCTGTCGGGCCCTGTCGGGCCCTGTCGGGCTCTGTCGGGCTCTACTGGGCCCTGTCGGGACCTGTCGGGCCCTGTCGGGCCCTGTCGGGCTCTGTCGCGCCCTGTCGGGCTCTGTCGGGCCCTGTCGGGCCCTGTCGGGCCCTGTCGGGCTCTGTCGGGCTCTGTCGGGCTCTGTCGGGCTCTACTGGGCCCTGTCGGGCTCTGTCGGGCTCTGTCGGGCTCTGTCGGGCTCTGTCGGGCTCTGTCGGGCTCTACCGGGCCCTGTCGGGCCCTGTCGGGCTCTACTGGGCCCTGTCGGGCCCTGTCGGGCCCTGTCGGGCTCTGTCGGGCTCTGTCGGGCTCTACTGGGCTCTGTAGGGCTCTGTCGGGTTCTGTCGGGCCCTGTCGGGCCCTGTCGGGCTCTGTCGGGCTCTGTCGGGCTCTGTTGGGCTGTGTCGGGCTCTGTCGGGCTCTGTCGGGCTCTACTGGGCTCTACTGTTCCCTGTCGGGCTCTACTGGGCCCTGTCGGGCCCTGTCGGGCTCTGTCGGGCTCTGTCGGGCTCTGTCGGGCTCTGTCGGGCTCTACTGGTCTCTACTGGGCTCTGTCGGGCTCTGCCGGGCTCTGTCGGGCTCTACTGGGCCCTGTCGGGCTCTGTCGGGCTCTGTCGGGCCCTGTCGGGCCCTGTCGGGCCCTGTCGGGCTCTGTCGGGCTCTGTCGGGCCCTGTCGGGCTCTGTCGGGCTCTGTCGGGCTCTGTCGGGCTCTACTGGGCTCTACTGGGCTCTGTCGGGCCCTGTCGGGCTCTGTCGGGCTCTGTCGGGATCTGTCGGGCTCTACTGGGCCCTGTCGGGCCCTGTCGGGCTCTGTCGGGCTCTGTCGGGCTCTGTCGGGCTCTGTCGGGCTCTACTGGGCCCTGTCGGGCTCTGTCGGGCTCTGTCGGGCTCTGTCGGGCTCTGTCGGGCTCTACTGGGCTCTACTGGGCTCTGTCGGGCTCTGTCGGGTTCTGTCGGGCTCTGTCGGGCTCTGTCGGGCTCTGTCGGGCCCTGTCGGGCCCTGTCGTGCCCTGTCGTGCCCTGTCGGGCCCTGTCGGGCTCTGTCGGGCCCTGTCGGGCCCTGTCGGGCTCTGTCGGGCTCTGTCGGGCCCTGTCGGGCTCTGTCGGGCTCTGTCGGGCTCTGTCGGGCTCTACTGGGCCCTGTCGGGCCCTGTCGGGCCCTGTCGGGCTCTGTCGGGCTCTGTCGGGCTCTGTCGGGCTCTACTGGGCTCTGTCGGGCCCTGTCGGGCCCTGTCGGGCTCTGTCGGGCCCTGTCGGGCCCTGTCGGGCTCTGTCGGGCTCTGTCGGGCTCTGTCGGGCTCTACTGGGCTCTACTGGGCTCTGTCGGGCCCTGTCGGGCTCTGTCGGGCTCTGTCGGGCTCTGTCGGGCTCTACTGGGCCCTGTCGGGCTCTGTCGGGCTCTGTCGGGCTCTGTCGGGCTCTGTCGGGCTCTGTCGGGCTCTACTGGGCTCTGTCGGGCTCTGTCGGGTTCTGTCGGGCTCTGTCGGGCTCTGTCGGGCTCTGTCGGGCCCTGTCGGGCTCTGTCGGGCTCTGTCGTGCCCTGTCGGGCCTTGTCGGGGCTGTCCGTGGGCTCTGTCGGGCTCTACTGGGCCCTGTCGGGCCCTGTCGGGCTCTGTCGGGCTCTGTCGGGCCCTGTCGGGCTCTGTCGGGCTCTGTCGGGCTCTGTCGGGCTCTACTGGGCCCTGTCGGGCCCTGTCGGGCTTGTGGGCTCTGTCGGGCTCTGTCGGGGCTCTTTTCGGGCTCTGTCGGGCCCTGTCGGGCCCTGTCGGGCTCTGTCGGGCCCTGTCGGGCTCTGTCGGGCCCTGTCGGGCTCTGTCGGGCTCTGTCGGGCTCTACTGGGCCCTGTCGGGCCCTGTCGGGCTCTGTCGGGCCCTGTCGGGCTCTGCCTGGCTCTGTCGGGCCCTGTCGGGCTCTGTCGGGCTCTACTGGGCCCTGTCGGGCCCTGTCGGGCCCTGTCGGGCTCTGTCGGGCTCTGTCGGGCTCTACTGGGCTCTACTGGGCTCTGTCGGGCTCTACTGGGCCCTGTCGGGCCCTGTCGGGCTCTGTCGGGCTCTGTCGGGATCTGTCGGGCTCTGTCGGGCCCTGTCGGGCTCTCTCGGGCTCTGTCGGGCCCTGTCGGGCTCTGTCGGGCTCTGTCGGGCTCTGTCGGGCTCTGTCGGGCCCTGTCGGGCTCTGTCGGGCTCTGTCGGGCTCTGTCGGGCCCTGTCGGGCTCTGTCGGGCTCTGTCGGGCTCTGTCGGGCTCTACTGGGCTCTGTCGGGCCCTGTCGGGCCCTGTCGGGCTCTGTCGGGCTCTACTGGGCCCTGTCGGGCCCTGTCGGGCCCTGTCGGGCTCTGTCGGGCTCTGTCGGGCTCTGTCGGGCTCTGTCGGGCTCTACTGGGCCCTGTCGGGCTCTGTCGGGCTCTGTCGGGCCCTGTCGGGCTCTGTCGGGCTCTGTCGGGCTCTGTCGGGCTCTGTTGGGCCCTGTCGGGCTCTGTCGGGCCCTGTCGGGCTCTACGGGGCCCTGTCGGGCTCTGTCGGGCTCTACTGGGCCCTGTCGGGCCCTGTCGGGCCCTGTCGGGCTCTGTCGGGCTCTGTCGGGCTCTGTCGGGCTCTGTCGGGCTCTACTGGGCCCTGTCGGGCTCTGTCGGGCTCTGTCGGGCCCTGTCGGGCTCTGTCGGGCTCTGTCGGGCTCTGTCGGGCTCTGTTGGGCCCTGTCGGGCTCTGTCGGGCCCTGTCGGGCCCTGTCGGGCTCTGTAGGGCTCTGTCGGGCTCTGTCGGGCTCTACTGGGCTCTGTCGGGCTCTGTCGGGCTCTGTCGGGCTCTACTGGGCCCTGTCGGGCCTCTGTCGGGTTCTGCTCTGTCGGGCTCTGTCGGGCTCTGTCGGGCTCAACTGGTCTCTGTCGGGCTCTGTCGGGTTCTGTCGGGCTCTGTCGGGCTCTGTCGGGCTCTGTCGGGCTCTACTGGGCTCTACTGGGCTCTGTCGGGCTCTGTCGGGCTCTACTGGGCCCTGTCGGGCTCTGTCGGGCTCTACTGGGCCCTGTCGGGCTCTGTCGGGCCCTGTCGGGCCCTGTCGGGCTCTGTCGGGTTCTATCGGGCTCTGTCGGGCTCTGTCGGGCCCTGTCGGGCTCTGTCGGGCCCTGTCGGGCCCTGTCGGGCTCTGTCGGGCTCTGTCGGGCTCTACTGGGCCCTGTCGGGCTCTGTCGGGCCCTGTCGGGCTCTGTCGGGCTCTACTGGGCCCTGTCGGGCCCTGTCGGGCCCTGTCGGGCTCTGTCGGGCTCTGTCGGGCTCTGTCGGGCTCTACTGGGCTCTACTGGGCTCTGTCGGGCTCTACTGGGCACTGTCGGGCCCTGTCGGGCTCTGTCGGGCTCTGTCAGGCTCTGTCGGGCTCTGTCGGGCCCTGTCGGTCCCTGTCGGGCTCTGTCGGGCTCTGTCGTGCCCTGTCGGGCTCTGTCGGGCTCTGTCGGGCCCTGTCGGGCTCTATCGGGCCCTGTCGGGCTCTGTCGGGCTCTGTCGTGCTCTGTCGGGCCCTGTCGGGCTCTGTCGGGCTCTGTCGGGCTCTGTCGGGCTCTATCGGGCTCTACTGGGCCCTGTCGGGCCCTGTCGGGCCCTGTCGGGCTCTGTCGGGCTCTGTCGGGCTCTGTCGGGCTCTACTGGGCCCTGTCGGGCTCTGTCGGGCTCTGTCGGGCTCTGTCGGGCTCTGTCGGGCTCTGTCGGGCTCTGTCGGGCTCTACTGGGCCCTGTCGGGCTCTGTCGGGCTCTGTCGGGCCCTGTCGGGCCCTGTCGGGCTCTGTCGGGCCCTGTCGGGCTCTGTCGGGCCCTGTCGGGCCCTGTCGGGCTCTGTCGGGCCCTGTCGGGCTCTGTCGGGTTCTGTCGGGCTCTGTCGGGCCCTGTCGGGCCCTGTCGGGCTCTGTCGGGCTCTGTCGGTCTCTGTCGGGCTCTACTGGGCCCTGTCGGGCTCTGTCGGGCTCTGTCGGGCTCTGTCGGGCTCTGTCGGGCTCTACTGGGCCCTGTCGGGCTCTGTCGGGCTCTGTCGGGCCCTGTCGGGCCCTGACGGGCTCTGTCAGGCTCTGTCGGCCTCTGTCGGCCTCTGTCGGGCTCTACTGGGCCCTGTCGGGCTCTGTCGGGCCCTGTCGGGCCCTGTCGGGCTCTGTCGGGCTCTGTCGGGCTCTGTCGGGCTCTACTGGGCTCTACTGGGCTCTGTCGGGCTCTGTCGGGCTCTACTGGCCCCTGTCGGGCCCTGTCGGGCCCTGTCGGGCTCTGTCGGGCTCTACTGGGCTCTGTCGGGCTCTGTCGGGCTCTCGGCTCTGTCGGGCTCTGTCGGGCTCTGTCGGGCTCTGTCGGGCTCTGTCGGGCTCTGTCGGGCTCTACTGGGCTCTGTCGGGCCCTGTCGGGCTCTGTCGGACCCTGTCGGGCCCTGTCGGGCTCTGTCGGGCCCTGTCGGGCTCTGTCGGGCTCTGTCGGGCTCTGTCGGGCTCTGTCGGGGCTCTGTCGGGCTCTGTCGGGCTCTACTGGGCCCTGTCGGGCTCTGTCGGGCTCTGTCGGGCCCTGTCGGGCTCTGTCGGGCCCTGTCGGGCTCTGTCGGGCTCTGTCGGGCCCTGTCGGGCCCTGTCGGGCTCTGTCGGGCTCTACTGGGCCCTGTCGGGACCTGTCGGGCCCTGTCGGGCCCTGTCGGGCTCTGTCGCGCCCTGTCGGGCTCTGTCGGGCCCTGTCGGGCCCTGTCGGGCCCTGTCGGGCTCTGTCGGGCTCTGTCGGGCTCTGTCGGGCTCTACTGGGCCCTGTCGGGCTCTGTCGGGCTCTGTCGGGCTCTGTCGGGCTCTGTCGGGCTCTGTCGGGCTCTACCCGGGCCCTGTCGGGCCCTGTCGGGCTCTACTGGCCCTGCCCTGTCGGGCCCTGTCGGGCCCTGTCGGGCTCTGTCGGGCTCTGTCGGGCTCTACTGGGCTCTGTAGGGCTCTGTCGGGTTCTGTCGGGCCCTGTCGTCATCTACTGGCCCTGTCGGGCTCTGTCGGGCTCTGTCGGGCTCTGTCGGCTCTTCGGGCTGACTGTCGGGCTCTGTCGGGCTCTGTCGGGCTCTACTGGGCTCTACTGTTCCCTGTCGGGCTCTACTGGGCCCTGTCGGGCCTGTCGGGCTCTGTCGGGCTCTGTCGGGCTCTGTCGGGCTCTGTCGGGCTCTACTGGTCTCTACTGGGCTCTGTCGGGCTCTGCCGGGCTCTGTCGGGCTCTACTGGGCCCTGTCGGGCTCTGTCGGGCTCTGTCGGGCCCTGTCGGGCCCTGTCGGGCCCTGTCGGGCTCTGTCGGGCTCTGTCGGGCCCTGTCGGGCTCTGTCGGGCTCTGTCGGGCTCTGTCGGGCTCTACTGGGCTCTACTGGGCTCTGTCGGGCCCTGTCGGGCTCTGTCGGGCTCTGTCGGGATCTGTCGGGCTCTACTGGGCCCTGTCGGGCCCTGTCGGGCTCTGTCG